>NW_027531015.1:1764810-1772094 GCF_008692635.1 Crocuta crocuta | reverse complement strand
TACACATGGCCAGATTTCATTGTTTCTCATTGCCATGTAGTATTCCATCGTATAGATAAACCACATCTTCATGATCCATTCGTCCGTTGATGGACACTGAGGCTCTTTCCATGTTTTGGCTATTGTTGAGGGTGCTACTGTGAACATTGGGGTACATGTGCTCCTATGCCTCAGCACTCCTATTTCCCTTGGGTAAATTCCTAGCAGTGCTATTGCTGGGTCATAGAGGGGTGCAGCCCTTCTGGAAAACAGTGTGGAGGTTCCTCAAAAATTTCACAATGGCTGGTTTCTATTTGCTCTGGAGTCCCTTTAGCATGAGTTCCAAAGATCCCATACTTCTCAGGCCAAAGGCAGCATTCCTGCTTGCTCTCAGGGCGTTCATCTTTCCATACTAGCGTCTTTTCAGAGGAACAAGTATTTCATGATCAACTAAGTTTTAGGTAACAGTGCATATACTCTGTTTCCCACAATGCACGGCAGAATTTTAAAGATTTTCATGAAGCCTAGCAATGGTAATCTGCTTAATTTTCTTTAATTCGGGGTTTCCTACAGAACTCTCTCATTGCCCTGGTTTTGGCAGAACGCCTATTAAGTGGTGATCTTTTGTGTTACTGGTGATCTTCAGCAAACATTCTGGAAGGTGTTGACCGATACAAAATAATTCAATCACGGCACAATATGGCTTTTGCCTATTCCACAGCCTTTTTTTCTTTTGCTCTCTCCTATTCCAGAATACAGAAAAGAGGGAAAGGGAAAATAAAGAGACTGGAGAAGGACCAGTCTGTTTAATGGGGTCAAGGGGCAGCAGCCACAGCACACATTTGGGCTCTGGAGATGTAAATGGTCAACGCATATTTGTTCAATCGAACTGAATGGTTCCTTAACTACAAACAAGTTTCCAAAGAGTACACATTATATGCATCTTTTTCATATTTGGTCTATATTCTGTAATATTTTTACCCATGTTTTATATACCCTACACCTTGTAAGTTATACTTAAGTTTTTGGAATGATAACATCAGTAACAAAAATTGTTTCACACTGTGATATATGTTAGTTTAAGCAATGTTTTAGTCCGGGGAACTACTTTAAATCTAGTTACTTCCTTAGAAGTAAAAGAAATTAGAAATTTTATCAAGAATACAACTATGCCTGTGTTATTTTGAGGGATGCTTCCTTAGGTATCAAAATTCATTACATGAGGACTGGAACTTTTTTGCTGTGTTGTCATGGGAAAAACTGCACTGTAATGGAGAAATATGCCTGAAAATTTACTAATAATGCAGCAATATATATATATATTAGGTTAGAGGACTGAAATGGAAGCTTTGGGGATAAAAACCCCAAAATTGTGCAAATGGTGATCTTTTGTCCTATTTGATGAAAATAACCTGGCATCAATCGACTGTTGAAGGATTTTCTTTTCCGTATTAAGCTAGGAAAGGGTAAGGTCTTTTTAGATTAAATTTGCCAATACATCTCTCTCTAATCGGGACTGGATACTATAGAAACTGACAAAGGCTTTTAATTTCAAGTAGGAGCTTTATCATTACTAGCTCTAAAGTCTGTAAGAAAACCTAATGAGATAATGTATGTATGTATATGTATATATACCTCTATAGCGTATACAGGGACCACACAACTCATTATTCTCCTGGCCTCACATTCAAAACCACACAGAATCTGGGTCTGTTCAGTGATGGGGGAATTCAGCTGAATTTCTTCCATGAGGCTACAGAAGAACCTCATGAGAAGATGTGTAGATGAATAGATGAATTTGAATCACAGACTGTCTGGAATGTTAAACCAACCTGTTTAGAAAGAAAACTCTTGGCACTTGAATGCATTAACATCTCTGGCAAAAAGGATTTTGGAAGCTTTCCCCTAATCCCTTCACCATGTCCTCCTCTTCCCCCATAGGCTGCAGACTAGATTATTTAAATGAATTATTAACCAACTACCAGTAAAGTTGCTTTCGCCATTAGGCTGGAAAAGCAACACCATTTTGGCTGGCTCTGTAAAACTGAGTGTCTGTAGTCTGTGTTCTTTTTCAGTTTTGACTAAAAAATTGATACCCAAACATTTAAGATGTCTACGTGCCTTGCTGCAAAAGTGAAAGTATTATTTGTTTGGGAAAATGAGAAAATGAGACAAAAGACAAGCAGAGTGGGCCCAAGATTTCAGTGTCAGAGCTAAACTAAGACACACTGTTGTTTTAGTGGCCACGACACCATTTATTTGGTGCCAACATGCCGAAAATTCTCTTTCCATTTATTCTGCAATAACAATAGAGCTATCAGATACCTGAAAAATGACATAAAAAGCAAGAACGCTCTATCAAGGTGTATCGGAAATGAGCTCCTAACAGGTAGGAAACGATTTTTAATGAAAATGTTTAGAAATCCTCAAAACAAAGTCACTGAGGAAAACAGTAATCATTTTCAAATGCAGGTAAAAAGTAACTCGGCAATGGACGAGGACATAGGAGTATGAATTTTCATGCCATGCCTGCCCTCTGAAAAAGCAGTGCCTTTAGAACAACAAAACAGCAATAACTGGATTACGTGAGACAACTCCACTCGGGAGGGTGTGGGGAAGCAACTTCCCAGGATGAGAAGGCTCTTGACCATTGAACCTTGGGAAATCTAATTACCTCACTTTTAAATGCAAAAGGGCAAAAGAGGCAATTGTGCAGAATTCTGAATGCCATGAAGCATAAGAACAATGTCTTACTTCACTGTGGAAAAAAAATGAAACCTCTTATACACAGCCTAGGGTTCTTTCCCCCAATGCACGAGACAAGAAGAGTTTAAACAGGTGGCTCAGCTTAGTAAAAGAGAAACAGGCACGTTGCGAAAACGAAAACCCACGTGGTTTCTAAGCAGGCAGTAGTAGTTTAAAAAAATGATGTGATAAACAATCAAGGCCAGGACTTTACCAAAACCTAATCACTGGGTAGAAAAACCTGAAAACACTGTGCTATACACCCTGGCCTTTGTTCTTTCCAGTTTAACAGGAGCACCATCTTCTTTTCTAGTCACTGACAGATTAGAAACGCAACAGTAACTTAAGTACAACTGTTTCAATTTCCAAATAAGGCTTGGGTAGTACGTGCCCTTCTTTTCTGTTCGCTGTAACCGGATTATGAGAAGGACATCAGAACACATGCCCATGAGTGTGTGGAGGAAAAGGGATGCTGCCCAAGTAGGCCTAATGGGAGAGCTAAGGACTGCTTGCTCACTTCCAACAGGCAGCTGAAATTCTAATTTAACCGTCATCAAGTTCCTCACGACCTCGCAGAGATTATCTGTGTCCTCCAAGAAAGGCAGGAGGGTCCCAAAGGTCTGGAGGCAGCCTAGCCAACAGCTGAAGTTCTGCTTGGTGCCCAGCACCCCAGTCTGCAGGCAAAGGAGGGCCTCAGATCTGGGGAGAAAAAGAGTCGGCAATTTTAGACATGCCGGATGAGGAGGCTTACTTATAGGATGTCCTCGGATGGTGAGGAACGCGGCTCTGGATAGCTGCACCCGTGTACCTAGTTTAATCAGCCCCAAGGTTCAGTGCTGCTTCAAAGTTCTTAGGGAACCGGCCGCGGCAGCCTAGGGACTGCAGTGTATGAGTACAGGGACACAGCCAGGCGGCAGTTTCCAGCTCGAGCAGGTGAGCGGCACGGTACTGGACAGAGTATCCGCAGGGCTGGAGCCGGCGAAGAGAGCCGCCCAGGCCGGTTCGGACAGCTGCGGAGTCCACGCAGACGCAGAGCGGCGCTCCCCGGGCCCTGCGGCGGGGGGCGCTGCTGCTCCCGCTGTTTGGCAAGAAGAAAGCGCGCCTTCCAGTGAGGCCTCAATGTGCCTTTCAGCTTCTTTGTATTTCAAGTGTACTAAATAGCTTTAAAGAATCCACCGAAAGAAATGGGCTGCAGTGCTTTAAAGAGTCTTAGGTATTTTCAAGAAAGTGGTTTTGTTAAAAGCATCGTCTGTCTGGAACACCTGTGACCTGTTGAGCTTAATTGGGCNTCTTTCACAGCCCCGCGACCTCCTTCCCCTCTGTGTCGGAGGGATTAGGAGCCCAGTAGAGAGTGGTGTCCTGCTGTTTGCGAACAGCGTGCACTGGAGGTGCTTCAAGGAGGAGGCTACCTGGGAGATTATGTGCTCATGTGGATGCCGAGGGCCCATTCTCCCCAGCCCATTGAGACGTGCTGAAAGGTGGCTGAATGGCCGGGCATGAAAGATGTGACTGAAGGGAGCGCAGCAGGCTCCAGCCCGCAGAGCAGCAGATGGAAGTCTGACTGTCACACGCACAAACGGAGAGGGGCGCCCCAAACAGCCAAGAAAGCAGCTTACAGCGTAAAACAGGACCGGAGAAGGGAATTCAGACGGGAAGTGAGTCGCGCTTGCTTTAGGGTACTTTACAGTGTCACATCACAGAACAAATTTTAAGTGATGAGGCTAGAAATGAGGATCTTAGGGGGGTAGGCAAACTTCAGATCTAAGGGACTGCCTATTGCCCTTAGGCTAAATTCCTTGGATTGTCTGCAAAATAAGCTTTATGATAATTTTTCCATCTGGGATTATGTTTAGGTCACGATCTAGAATGCCATAGGTAGTACTGAGTCAAAAGAAAAGAAGAATTTATGTAAAAACACACTAAAGCTTAATGACATTAAAGAAGGTGGAAAACCCCATTGGCTGCTTAATTTTGCTGATTTAAAGTTATTCTGTACATATCGCTGAAGTTTATGTAAATCAGGTGTGCAACCTTTCATTATTACCTGCTTGGAGAAGCCCATTCTAGTTTTCACTTTTTTTAAATTTACAAATGAATCTATCATTCCACAGAGGAAAAGATCTGGAGTTTTCATTCTATTTCTACAACCATATGTGCCTATTGGAATTTTAAATGTTTCTAACATTAATTAAACCAATATAAGAAAAAAAGAGAGTATTTTTAGTTTTGAAAAAAACACACCAACTGGTATGGGAATGCAAAAAGCAGGAACCATATAATAGGGGAAGGGGTGGTGAGGGCAAGCAGATACAGGGAAACCCTAATTCATTCCTTTACTCAAGAAGTCTTTATGACCACCTACAAGATGCCAGATACAATGTACCCACAGGAATACAGCAGTGAAGAAAACAAAATGTTTTCATGGAGCAAGATGTGCAAAGTACTGGCTTATCAACTTACTCTTTAAGGTTCTGGGAAATGTTTCCATTGGGAAGCATTTCTGGAAGCAACCTCACTATCTCCCCAGGACTGATTGATTGCTTTATGGTCTGGTAGCAACTTGAACTATTCCAACCTATCACAGTTGTTAGGAAGCATATAGAGTTATTGGTGGTAAATGTCTATCTCTCTCACTAGACTAGAGGTCCCATGAAGGGTCTCTAGCCTTTGTTCTGCTCTACTCCCCAACCTAACAGGTTAGCATGTCCCTTGACCTTTGAGAGTCTGTATAAAGGTCTCCTGCTGAGGTCATCTCTGAACAGTGATATAAATTAGTTTTTGCCTTTAAAAAATACACACACACACACACACACACACACACACACACACACACACACACACACAATTCCTGCTGTGACAACTTGCAGCCAAGATAATTGTCTACTATGGACTAAAAAGGTAAAAACGTCTTGGGAACAAAAGGTCATCCTAAGTGGAGGTGTGTACTTGTGAATCCTGTAAGGCTGGTGACCAAGCTATGTCCAGAAAGCTGGAAAAGGTACCAGTTCTGGGTAAAAGAAAGCATCCATAAGTGGGAGACCTTGAGGTTGGCTCCAGGCAAAGAGGATAGAAGAGCAGGAAAGGGAATGTTTTTGGGAGAGGAGACCCAAGAAAGGTCAGCTATAAGCCTCTCCTCTAAGTCTGGAGGGTTTGATCCTCTCTGCCAGTGCTGTGAGAGATAGAGAGGTGGTAGCTTGGGGAGTGGGTAGGGGGAGGGTGTAGGCAGTGGTGTTAAACCACACCCTACGTCTTCTCTCCTTTCAGCCATCTTCATGGCCAGTCCTCACATCTTGCCCTACTAACACACACATAAAAATGCTTCCTCTGAAACTCTGTGGCCTCACGGATGCCCTGGGTAGCCTTCTTTGCATTTTGTCCAGCTCAGGATCTTTGAGCACTCACAAAGGAGAATATTTGGGAGTTAGATGCTCTTCCTCCTTTACAGCCTCCCCTCCTTTTTATGAGCTATAATTGACATATGACATTATATTACTTTCAGGTGTACAACATAATGATTCAGTATATGTATATATTATGAAATGATCACAGTATATAACATCTATCATCACCACACAGTTACACATTTTTTTCTTGTGATGAGAACTTTTAAGATCTACTCTCTTAGTGATTTTCAAATATACAACACATGATTATTAACTATAGTCACTATGCTGTACTTTACAGCTCCATGTAATGAATATGTATGTATTCATTACATAACTAGAATTTTGTACCTTTTAACCCCCTTTGCCCATTTCACCCACCCTATACTCAGTCTTAAACTATAATGAGCTCTTTTCTCTTTTTCCATTCTCTGAGCGGCTGCATGTTGGTATAGCTGATCAGCAGTCTTGCATGGCATCTCTAAAATCATTTTATAGAATATGGCTGTTAATGGCTATCTATGTAAAACAAAACAAAACAAAAATGGCTTGACAATTTGTAGCTAGCTAGGGGCCATATGAAGATAGGTCCTGGTGAGCAAACACTAAGTATGCCATCAGCACATGACAGGAAGTGAAAAGATTACTTAGAAGATAATTACTTATCTTATACTTACTTTATGCACATCATATTTTATGCAAAATCTTTACCAGCTTTGTGTGTTTATTGGCCATATAATAAAGATTTTTAACCTAAGGTCCAAATGGATCTAAGAATATACTGAAATCCTTAAAAACTTACATATATATATATATATTTTTTTTCTAGAAAGATGTTCATATTTTAAAAAGAAACCATTAACTGAAAAGGGTTAAGAGCCACTGGTCTATAGTTACTATATTTCAAACCTTTTAAAACCCTATGAATGCTTCATAATATCTATCTTATTTTGTAAGAACGTAATTTGGCTAGAATTATCAAAGTTGAGGAGTACAGGAGTTATAATGNNTTATAAAATTGAGTTTATCACTGTAAAGGGAAAGTAGTTTTTGCTTTCTTAGACCTTCCTCTTATACCTTATGAACATTCAACAGCTGCCCCAAGGTATAACTTACTTAAGTCTTTACTGACATGAAGAGGAACCCAAAGACCAATATCCTATTTCATTTACTAAAA
>NW_027531015.1:1670984-1764794 GCF_008692635.1 Crocuta crocuta | reverse complement strand
CTTAGGTCATGATCTCGCGGTTCGTGGGTTTGAGCCCCGCGTCGGGCTCTGTGCTACTGCCAGCTCAGAGCCTGGAGCCTGTTTCAGAGTCTGTGACTCCCTCTCTCTCTGACCCTCCCCTGCTCACGCTGCCTCTCTCTCTCTCTCTCTCCTAGAAGTAAATAAAACACTTAAAAAAAAAAGAATTTACAAATGACATATATTAACTACGTGCCGTTTTAGTTAGCCCACAAATGAATTTTCAGATTTAAATACCTAATGTAGACTCTGATGTTTGGTAATAACATTACACACTGGGTATTTAGAAACTGATGGGGTTTCTTATCTGCAAAATTATATGGCCTATTGTCTTGTACTGCATTTCCATTAAAATGAAGAGAAAAAAAGGAAAATCTTTGTTTTTACTGATTTGAAAGCCAATAATGAGATACAGCTCTTACCTTTTGATAATGAAATAATTATATACATGATATAACTTAGAAGAAGTTACAAGTACCTGTAAAAGCCACACAGGGCAATCATTTTCATTAGTTACTCATAGTCCAAGTTAAGGTGGGGAATAAAGATAATTCAGTTTATGAAGGCTTTAACTAAAATACTTATATGTTTCTCTCTTCTGACCTTAAGCCCATTACCTAATGGATTATGGAGCCTAACTATTCCTTCTTAACTTCTGTTACCCAAACTCCTTAGCAAAACTGCAAAGGTTTATGTCAAGTTCAGCAATGAAAATGCCAGAAAGTTTCCTAAATAAAGGCTGAAAAATTGTTAGTTACAAAGACTAAACTAAAAACTATGAGAAAGGGCCATCAGAGCAATCAACAGATACAGAAGGTATTGTGGGAAAAGAAGGTAGATGAAACTGCTTATTGATAATAAAGCATTAAAAAATTTAATTTAAAAGGTGCCTTAAATTATCACTTAGTGGACTGACTTGATTATCAGAAATATGGCAGTTGGTACATTTAAAGAGCTAATGGTGAACGTTTAAAGCACAGATTATTCATTAAGTTCTTAAAATCTAAAGATATAAAATTGAGTGAATTTGAGTATGTGTATTTAGTAAATTTCAAGACCATACCCATGCTTTTACCTAATCGTTTTACACTAGGTGAACTTTCCTCAGATTTCTAAACATAAAAAAATGTATCATTGGAAAGAGACCTGTAGACATTTCTCATGAAGAGAATTTTTCTTTTCAGAGAGGAGTCAAACTGAACACAAGGCGATTATGATACAGTGGAAGCTATTCTGCAATCTTAATGTATTTTCTATTGTCAATGATAAAATATACACATAAAAGCACTGCATAATATTGTAAAGTAGAGAAAATTGAAGACTTTTCTCTTGTGGGTGTACTTTTTCATTTGGGGATCTAATCACTAGATTTTAGATAGGCTACCCCTTGGGAACAAGCATCTCCATTTTAGCATGCTGGTCTCTAACTGGAAATAAACCCACACCACGTTTGCTACAGTGTGTTCAAGATATCTTCTGTACTCATTCCATATTTACACTGAAGAATGGGAAAGCCAAGGGAAATTCTGAATTTTTTTTATAGATTCATCCTACTCTCTCCCCCAACTCTGTTCTCTTTGAGATAAACATATACATACATACATATGAATGTAGACAGACAACTGTGTATATACACACACACGTGTGTATCCATGAACACACGCATGTGCACACTCATTTGCAGATGCAATATAAGTTCACAAGATGTGGCATGAGCTTAAGCACTTTTTAAAGTGCACAGTACATTTTACCATCAGAAGTTCTGAAACCCAGCATTTGTAAATCTTTTAAAATTAACTGAACTGTTAAAATCCCATCACTCTGGCAGCAACCCAGCGTAGCTGTGCCTTTAACAAAAGAATTCTGTAATAAAACGAGATTTTACAAGCTGAAACAGAATATTTTAAAACATCTTTCTGCCGGCTGCTCATTTTAGTAATATTTGTGGAATTTAAAACCCACACACACACATACACAAATGTTCCCATGGAAGATTAGGCTAAGTTTTTAGGTTAACCTCAGAATTATTAAATTTTTATATCAATCTTTTAATGAACACTTTTGATTTATTTTCTTTAAGAAGAAACCCAAGTCCTGAAAAGACTTTAAGGCTATGTATTCTTTAATTGCCATAACAAACGCGACCAGGCTAACTTTAATCAAAGGAGACTCGTAAGTAGTTTTCACACTACATTTGTGAGTGCCTCTGAGCAAGGTGGACTGAATTCTGCCTCAGCTTCTCTTGTGTCTGCAAATAGGTGCAATCAGGTGTGACATCTGCTGTATATTAAGGCTCAGCTGTTAGGGACAGAAACGTAATTTGAATCAAGAGGAGGAGTTTATTATAAGGATATTATTGAATCTAACAGAACCTAAGGACAAGAGTGAGGCTGGGCTCAGCAGACCAACTGGAGCCGGGGACTGGAATGCTATCAGGATTCTCTGCTTCTCTCTGTACTTTGTTCGATTTTATTCCTCTTTAACTACAGAGTGGTTTTCCCCACATGGTAGAAAGCATGGCAATACAGTTTTTATGTTTTATATCTTACTACAAAGTCCTCATATTCTCAGTTCCAGTGATGAAATCTTTCCTGTGGAAAGTGTCTGAGTAGCCCGGTCCAATCACTGTGGCTGGGCAAAAGGGTATGATGATGGGGCCATACTGAGGTAGGTCATTCCCCTATACCAAATCAACTCTGTGTCTGTGTGTGTGTGTGTGTGTGTGTGTGTGTGTGGTCACACTGTGATGACATGGCAACTCTGTACTTTTTTGGAGGCAGGAGGTGAAGATCCTCAGAAAGGCTGGAAGCACAGGTGATTTAAGGCAGACTTATATTGGTGGATGGAAGGAATGAAAGAGAGGAGGTGAAAAGTGGCTTTTCTCTTTTTCTATGTACAAGTAAACTTGTGTTGCTTATACAATGCTTCCTCTCAAATTCTCTCTTGGCAACATGTTACCTCTAAATATTCTATTGAGAAGATGCCACTCTGGAACTTGTGCCCAGTGGTTCAAGGACCTCTCCTGCTTTTGGCTAGCCACGCTGCCAAAAATCAATGCTCAGCATGCTACAGGCAGCTGGTTGTTTCTAGCTGCCATTTTCTTAGACCACACTGCTCATCAGGGGTTCAGATAACATTCTGAGCTGTACAATTGATTTCCAGGCCAGAGATACCCAAAATATGATAAGGTTGAAAAGCCTTAGGGGCTACCAGTCAATTTCTTTGGAAATGATTATGGGATGTATAGGAAAAAGTAAAGCTGTTCTTTTGAATGATGATTCCAGCATAGGTTATGATCAAAGTTATCTTTGTGTTAAATCCATTATCTTTCTTAGCAATTGGAGAAGTCACAATGAAAATCAGAAAAGAAAGCAAACAAAAACTCAACTTTTTACAGGGGAAGGGCCACAAATAGCTAATACATACAAGGCTCAAGTCTGGAGTTGTTTAGTTTGGAAGTTTATGGAAATTTTATTTGGAGACAGTCCCTAAGTTCAATTGTAACTGGAAATGTGTTTTGACAAGACTTTAGGGAACAGGGGAGTGACATGGACAGCAGTCGAAGCCTGGAGTGCTCTGACTTCACTGTACCAGCTAAGTGGCTGAAAGACGACTGGAAGTTAAGTGAAAGCTCCACCACACTTTGTAAACCTGCCCAATTCTTGCCCCTGAGAATAGAGGAGAAAGGGGAGATAGAGGAGACTAAACTCCTTAGTAAACATTTAGGGAGATAACGGTATCTCCCTCCCTTTATTTTTTTTAAACTAGAGAAAATTCAAACACACACAATAGTAGAGACAATAACGGACAGTGACCTCTCATTAATCTGTTGCTTAGCTTTAACAATGAGCAACTCATGGCCAACCTTGTTTCGCCTATACTTTAGTCCTCACCCAACAGTGCACTACATTTTTTGAAGCAAATCCCAGAATTGCAGCATATTTAATATATTTAATATTTAATCTATAAATATTTCAACATATATCTAAAAGAATAATTTTTTCCTAAAAAATAACATTATTATTTCACATTAAAGCAGCAACAAATCCTTAGTATTATCAATATTTAGTCAGTATTAAAATACCACCATTTATTCATAAATGTATTCCCTAGCTTTCTTGTTTGAACTGGGATCAAAATATGTATTTAGCTGATGTATCTCATTTCTAAAAAATTCTCTCCCTCTCTTTTTTACAATTTATGTTAAAGAAACAGGGTTATATGTCCTATACAGTTCTTTATTTTCTTGATGGCATCTCTGTGGTGTGGTTTAACGTTGTCCTCTGCCTCCTATATTTCCTGGAAACTCATAGTAAGATCTAGAGGCTTGAGTGGCTTGATGTTTTGGGAACAAATATCTCATGCATGATGTCGGAATAAATAAGGTTTAGTAGTTTTCTATGGTTTCATAGTTACTTGTGATTGTCTAAGTCCTTTACTTCATTAAAGATTGCAAAATGGTGCTCTTATTTGTTATTCCTTCTCCATTTACTGGCTGGGATATATTTATAAATGGAAACTTTCCTACCTCCTCTTGACATCCTCTTATTTAAATGTTAGCATACTATTCACACTTTTCTCTACCTTGCCTTTTTTTACTTGAAAATTTATCCTACAAATCACTTCATAGGGATACAGAGAGCTGTTTCTTTGCAACTGGAAACTTTATTCAACCAGGTCCCAAGTAATGTACATTTGAGTTGTTTCCAGTCTTTTGTTCCCTTTTAAGACTTATTTATATGTTGATCAAAGTCTAAAATGGTCAAGTAGGACAAAAGTAAAAAGCAAAGAACTTGTTTAAGATGCTCCTATTCACTGTAGCACGGATAAGATTACAGAATCTTGCTTTCCAACCACTGCTCATTCAAAATTTTAAAAAAGGTTAAAAAAAAAATTTAAAAAAGGTGAGTCTTTTTAAAAAAAACTACATCCAAGTTTGTTAGCATATAGTGCAATAATGATTTCAGGAGTAGAATCCAGTGATTCATCCCCTACACAGAACATGCTGTGCTCATCCCAACAAGTGACTTCCTAATACCCCTTGCCCATTTAGCCCTTTCCCCCCACCCACAACCCCTCCAGCAACCCTCAGTTTGTTTTCTATATTTAAGAGTCTCTTGGGGCGCCTGGGTGGCTCAGTCATTTGAGCGTCCGACTTCGGCTCAGGTCATGATCTCACAGTTTGTGGGTTCGAGTCCCGTGTTGGGCTCTGTGCTGACAGCTAGCTCAGAGTCTGGTGTCTGCTTCGGATTCTGTGTCTCCCTCTCTCTCTCTGACCTCCCCTGCTCATGTTGTCTCTCTCTCTCTCTCAGAANAGACTAAACTAAAAACTATGAGAAAGGGCCATCAGAGCAATCAACAGATACAGAAGGTATTGTGGGAAAAGAAGGTAGATGAAACTGCTTATTGATAATAAAGCATTAAAAAATTTAATTTAAAAGGTGCCTTAAATTATCACTTAGTGGACTGACTTGATTATCAGAAATATGGCAGTTGGTACATTTAAAGAGCTAATGGTGAACGTTTAAAGCACAGATTATTCATTAAGTTCTTAAAATCTAAAGATATAAAATTGAGTGAATTTGAGTATGTGTATTTAGTAAATTTCAAGACCATACCCATGCTTTTACCTAATCGTTTTACACTAGGTGAACTTTCCTCAGATTTCTAAACATAAAAAAATGTATCATTGGAAAGAGACCTGTAGACATTTCTCATGAAGAGAATTTTTCTTTTCAGAGAGGAGTCAAACTGAACACAAGGCGATTATGATACAGTGGAAGCTATTCTGCAATCTTAATGTATTTTCTATTGTCAATGATAAAATATACACATAAAAGCACTGCATAATATTGTAAAGTAGAGAAAATTGAAGACTTTTCTCTTGTGGGTGTACTTTTTCATTTGGGGATCTAATCACTAGATTTTAGATAGGCTACCCCTTGGGAACAAGCATCTCCATTTTAGCATGCTGGTCTCTAACTGGAAATAAACCCACACCACGTTTGCTACAGTGTGTTCAAGATATCTTCTGTACTCATTCCATATTTACACTGAAGAATGGGAAAGCCAAGGGAAATTCTGAATTTTTTTTATAGATTCATCCTACTCTCTCCCCCAACTCTGTTCTCTTTGAGATAAACATATACATACATACATATGAATGTAGACAGACAACTGTGTATATACACACACACGTGTGTATCCATGAACACACGCATGTGCACACTCATTTGCAGATGCAATATAAGTTCACAAGATGTGGCATGAGCTTAAGCACTTTTTAAAGTGCACAGTACATTTTACCATCAGAAGTTCTGAAACCCAGCATTTGTAAATCTTTTAAAATTAACTGAACTGTTAAAATCCCATCACTCTGGCAGCAACCCAGCGTAGCTGTGCCTTTAACAAAAGAATTCTGTAATAAAACGAGATTTTACAAGCTGAAACAGAATATTTTAAAACATCTTTCTGCCGGCTGCTCATTTTAGTAATATTTGTGGAATTTAAAACCCACACACACACATACACAAATGTTCCCATGGAAGATTAGGCTAAGTTTTTAGGTTAACCTCAGAATTATTAAATTTTTATATCAATCTTTTAATGAACACTTTTGATTTATTTTCTTTAAGAAGAAACCCAAGTCCTGAAAAGACTTTAAGGCTATGTATTCTTTAATTGCCATAACAAACGCGACCAGGCTAACTTTAATCAAAGGAGACTCGTAAGTAGTTTTCACACTACATTTGTGAGTGCCTCTGAGCAAGGTGGACTGAATTCTGCCTCAGCTTCTCTTGTGTCTGCAAATAGGTGCAATCAGGTGTGACATCTGCTGTATATTAAGGCTCAGCTGTTAGGGACAGAAACGTAATTTGAATCAAGAGGAGGAGTTTATTATAAGGATATTATTGAATCTAACAGAACCTAAGGACAAGAGTGAGGCTGGGCTCAGCAGACCAACTGGAGCCGGGGACTGGAATGCTATCAGGATTCTCTGCTTCTCTCTGTACTTTGTTCGATTTTATTCCTCTTTAACTACAGAGTGGTTTTCCCCACATGGTAGAAAGCATGGCAATACAGTTTTTATGTTTTATATCTTACTACAAAGTCCTCATATTCTCAGTTCCAGTGATGAAATCTTTCCTGTGGAAAGTGTCTGAGTAGCCCGGTCCAATCACTGTGGCTGGGCAAAAGGGTATGATGATGGGGCCATACTGAGGTAGGTCATTCCCCTATACCAAATCAACTCTGTGTCTGTGTGTGTGTGTGTGTGTGTGTGTGTGTGTGGTCACACTGTGATGACATGGCAACTCTGTACTTTTTTGGAGGCAGGAGGTGAAGATCCTCAGAAAGGCTGGAAGCACAGGTGATTTAAGGCAGACTTATATTGGTGGATGGAAGGAATGAAAGAGAGGAGGTGAAAAGTGGCTTTTCTCTTTTTCTATGTACAAGTAAACTTGTGTTGCTTATACAATGCTTCCTCTCAAATTCTCTCTTGGCAACATGTTACCTCTAAATATTCTATTGAGAAGATGCCACTCTGGAACTTGTGCCCAGTGGTTCAAGGACCTCTCCTGCTTTTGGCTAGCCACGCTGCCAAAAATCAATGCTCAGCATGCTACAGGCAGCTGGTTGTTTCTAGCTGCCATTTTCTTAGACCACACTGCTCATCAGGGGTTCAGATAACATTCTGAGCTGTACAATTGATTTCCAGGCCAGAGATACCCAAAATATGATAAGGTTGAAAAGCCTTAGGGGCTACCAGTCAATTTCTTTGGAAATGATTATGGGATGTATAGGAAAAAGTAAAGCTGTTCTTTTGAATGATGATTCCAGCATAGGTTATGATCAAAGTTATCTTTGTGTTAAATCCATTATCTTTCTTAGCAATTGGAGAAGTCACAATGAAAATCAGAAAAGAAAGCAAACAAAAACTCAACTTTTTACAGGGGAAGGGCCACAAATAGCTAATACATACAAGGCTCAAGTCTGGAGTTGTTTAGTTTGGAAGTTTATGGAAATTTTATTTGGAGACAGTCCCTAAGTTCAATTGTAACTGGAAATGTGTTTTGACAAGACTTTAGGGAACAGGGGAGTGACATGGACAGCAGTCGAAGCCTGGAGTGCTCTGACTTCACTGTACCAGCTAAGTGGCTGAAAGACGACTGGAAGTTAAGTGAAAGCTCCACCACACTTTGTAAACCTGCCCAATTCTTGCCCCTGAGAATAGAGGAGAAAGGGGAGATAGAGGAGACTAAACTCCTTAGTAAACATTTAGGGAGATAACGGTATCTCCCTCCCTTTATTTTTTTTAAACTAGAGAAAATTCAAACACACACAATAGTAGAGACAATAACGGACAGTGACCTCTCATTAATCTGTTGCTTAGCTTTAACAATGAGCAACTCATGGCCAACCTTGTTTCGCCTATACTTTAGTCCTCACCCAACAGTGCACTACATTTTTTGAAGCAAATCCCAGAATTGCAGCATATTTAATATATTTAATATTTAATCTATAAATATTTCAACATATATCTAAAAGAATAATTTTTTCCTAAAAAATAACATTATTATTTCACATTAAAGCAGCAACAAATCCTTAGTATTATCAATATTTAGTCAGTATTAAAATACCACCATTTATTCATAAATGTATTCCCTAGCTTTCTTGTTTGAACTGGGATCAAAATATGTATTTAGCTGATGTATCTCATTTCTAAAAAATTCTCTCCCTCTCTTTTTTACAATTTATGTTAAAGAAACAGGGTTATATGTCCTATACAGTTCTTTATTTTCTTGATGGCATCTCTGTGGTGTGGTTTAACGTTGTCCTCTGCCTCCTATATTTCCTGGAAACTCATAGTAAGATCTAGAGGCTTGAGTGGCTTGATGTTTTGGGAACAAATATCTCATGCATGATGTCGGAATAAATAAGGTTTAGTAGTTTTCTATGGTTTCATAGTTACTTGTGATTGTCTAAGTCCTTTACTTCATTAAAGATTGCAAAATGGTGCTCTTATTTGTTATTCCTTCTCCATTTACTGGCTGGGATATATTTATAAATGGAAACTTTCCTACCTCCTCTTGACATCCTCTTATTTAAATGTTAGCATACTATTCACACTTTTCTCTACCTTGCCTTTTTTTACTTGAAAATTTATCCTACAAATCACTTCATAGGGATACAGAGAGCTGTTTCTTTGCAACTGGAAACTTTATTCAACCAGGTCCCAAGTAATGTACATTTGAGTTGTTTCCAGTCTTTTGTTCCCTTTTAAGACTTATTTATATGTTGATCAAAGTCTAAAATGGTCAAGTAGGACAAAAGTAAAAAGCAAAGAACTTGTTTAAGATGCTCCTATTCACTGTAGCACGGATAAGATTACAGAATCTTGCTTTCCAACCACTGCTCATTCAAAATTTTAAAAAAGGTTAAAACAAAAATTTAAAAAAGGTGAGTCTTTTTAAAAAAAACTACATCCAAGTTTGTTAGCATATAGTGCAATAATGATTTCAGGAGTAGAATCCAGTGATTCATCCCCTACACAGAACATGCTGTGCTCATCCCAACAAGTGACTTCCTAATACCCCTTGCCCATTTAGCCCTTTCCCCCCACCCACAACCCCTCCAGCAACCCTCAGTTTGTTTTCTATATTTAAGAGTCTCTTGGGGCGCCTGGGTGGCTCAGTCATTTGAGCGTCCGACTTCGGCTCAGGTCATGATCTCACAGTTTGTGGGTTCGAGTCCCGTGTTGGGCTCTGTGCTGACAGCTAGCTCAGAGTCTGGTGTCTGCTTCGGATTCTGTGTCTCCCTCTCTCTCTCTGACCTCCCCTGCTCATGTTGTCTCTCTCTCTCTCAGAAATAAATAAAACATTAAAAAAAAGTCTCTTATGTTTTTGTCTCCCTCCCTGTTTTTATATTATTTTTACTTCCCTTCCCCTATGTCCATCTGTTTTGTATCTTAAATTCCACATATGCATGAAGTCATGTGATATTTGTCTTTCTTTGACTAATTTTCCTTAACATAATACCCTCTAGTTCCAACCATTCTGCTGTGAATTGCAAGATTTCGTTCTTTTTGGTTGCCAAGTAATACTCGTGTGTGTGTGTGTGTGTATGTGTGTGTGTGTGTGTATTTATCTATTCATCCATCGATGGACATTAGGGCTCTTTCCATACTTTGGCTATTGTTAATAGCGCTGCTATAAACACTGGGGTGCATGTGACCCTTTAAAACAGCACATCCCTTTCCTTTGGATAAATACCTAGTAGTGCAATTGCTGGGTCGCAGGGTAGTTCTATTTTTAATTTTTTGAGGAACCTCTATACTGTTTTCCAGAGTGGCTACACCAGTTTGCATTCCCACCAGCAGTGCAAAAGAGGCCCCCCTTCTCTGCATCCTCGCCAATATCTGTTGTTGCCTGAGTTGTTAATTTTAGCCATTCTGATGAGTGTGACATGGTATCTCACTGTAGTTTTGATTTGTATTTCCCTGACGATGAGTGATGTTGAGCATTTAAAAAGGTGCATCTTAAAAATCATATCTTCTGGCTCCTTTATTTGGCTCAGTTCTCCAATTTTCCACTTTGCTCAGCTCCAACCAACCTTTGAAGGTTGCCAGCCTCGACCACCTTTAGTCACCACTGAACATCTCCTCATCTCCAAATGACTTCATGCTACAGAACCCGCCTGCCTTTTCTCCAAATCCTGGCTATTGAAGCTCACACTGAGTTCCTACCTCCTGGTTATCACTACTGCCACTAATAGTCTGTTGTAATGGTAAAGGCAGTGCTAATGGAGATACTGGTGGGATTAAGGTCAGCTCACGTATGGCAGCAGTTGTGGATTTAGGGAAGTGATAACAGGAAAATCAGGACTCTTCTTTATCCTGGTGATTCAAATCAGGTGGTTCTCCTACATCAATTTTTCATGTACATGATAATGTTCTAGGACTAGCTTCTAATTCTCAGAAGATCACCTGCTTACCTGCTATAGACATTTCCAATATAGACACATTATTCTTGGCTTCCAGTTTCTAGTCTTTTGCCTATCACCTCTTGAAAAAATGAATCTACTCTCATGTCTTCAAATATCACTCCTATGCAAGTTATCTTTGAAATATTCATCTTCAGCTCAGGCCTCTCTCTAGGCACTTACAACCCAATGTATTCAACATCAGATGTATCACCTTGATCTGAAAACTGCCTGCCTCACTAAATCATTTTCGGGGATAGATACATCATTCTTCCAATCATCCAGGCTTAAATCCATTGGAAATATATCCTTTTTTCTTTGCCCCATACCATTTAATCTGACCAAATCTTCTGATTTAGTGGAGTCATGTGAAAATTTAGAACTGACAATCCTATCACAAGGGACTAACTAGTGGATAAAGATTGGATTGGAGGTGATTCTTTAATAGCTGTGCTTTGTCTGTGGGATAAACACATCAGATAAAAACCTTGACGGCATACTGGTTGGGTATAAATAGAAACACTGAATATGTAGGAAAAAAACAAGCACAGAAGAAAAAAGACCCCGAAGTCCAGGACAAATGAGTCCTGATTAGCAGATGAAACTGATAAAATAAGCTCGACTCCTCTCAGGAGAGAGAGCAGATGTGAGAGGGGCTTAATACCACATGCCAACTGAAACACCAAGGGCTAGATAGGTAGCCAGAATGAATGAAGTCAGCAGTGAGAAATCAAGTCAACCCTCTAGTTTTCAAAAGACTCCTGAAGAAGGACTGGAACTGTCAACCCTGTGAGACTCTAGAAAGCAGAAGCAGGATCAGGGCTGTAGGAGACAAGTTTTTGCTCAGTAAAAGGGAAAAAAATACATGAATAATATATAAGCTGGCCAATTTGGAGATAGCTCTAGAGACAGTGAATATTGTGAAGGTATGACAGGAATATTGTAGATTTTATTCAAACACTGCAAATGAACTTTGTTTATGCGTCAGAAAAGAACTTTCAGTGTGCCACCACTATTTGACCCGCCCCATTCCATTTGCTTATACTTGCACACATACCTTTCCTTCCTGTTTCAGTGGAAAAACTATCTTGACTGTCAAGGCCAGTCCTTCTATTTATGCACTAGATTCTATTCTCTCTTTCCTAAGTCAAGATTTGCTGCTGTAATTGTTCCCCACATTTAATCAACTTTTCCCACCAGCATAAAAATATGTTGCAATTACTCATCGAAAAAGCATAATCCCTCCCTTGTTTCCATACCTGCTTCAATCCACCACCAGCAAAAGTCCTTGGAAGAGCTGCCTTTATATGTTACAGCTCTCCAGTTCCTCCCCTCCCAATGCTCACTTAAACCCACTGTAAGACTTCTGACCTTCTCTCTACTGAACTGCTCTGTCAAGATCATACTCCAACCATCAGTCCTCAATCTCAATATGCTTGATTCATCAGCAGCATTTGATACCAATCATGCCCTCCTGCTTTCTTCAATTGGACACTGGAACACCTTCACAATCTCTTTACCTCAGTGATACTGGCTTCTTGCCTGTTCTTAGCCAGGAAAAGTTCAGTCTTGTTCAAATCATTTGCACCTGCTCCCTCTTCTGAACTGCCCATTCCTCAGATAACTAACTTGCCTTAGTCCTTTACTCAAATGTCACCTTTTCAGAAAAGTGAGGTTTTCCCTGGCCACCTTGTTTAAAACTGCTGCTTCCTCCCTGCTTTATTTTGCTCCCTTCTCTGTTACTGCCACCCCATATATTGCATTTTAACCTATTTTTTTGATAGTTTGTTTCCTCTCCTAAAAATGAGGCACATACAGAGTACAGACGTTTGTTTATTTTGTTCACTAACATAGGCTAGTGCCTAGAACCTTACCAGGTGTATAATAGGTGCTCAATAAGTATGTGTTGAATGAATGAACGAAGACAATGAAAGAAGGAAGGAGAATGTATGAAGAGAATAAAGTCTGATATTTGACAATGTTAAATGAAGTTAGGACTTCTGTCCTAACAATTTGTTTTTTGCCCAAATGTAGCATTTAGGCCTTAGAGCAGGTACTGTACTTTACTTCAAATATCCTGCTTTGGCAGAATATTAAGGCTTACCAAAAGCCAAAAAAACAACTATACCACAAACTTCAGAACCACTGAACTTGTTTGCTCATGTTCTAATCTAGATTCAGTAGAGCCAGCTTTGAGTACTATTGATTTGAAGTGTGCTCTTGGCCAGCCTTCCACAATATGGCGCTGCACTAAATACCTAGTAACCAAATAAAAATAGTAGAGATTAAGTAGAGATTAGAGCTAACTGGAATGTTAAACAAAACTCTCAGCTGGGATACTATTTTATATTCCTGAGTGGTTGCAAATAATTCCTGAAATTATTCTCAGGGTGAATTCAGTCTGTCCTTGGCCACCCCTTCCCTTTCCTGACCCCATCGCTATGGAGGGCACACCTTCCGGGGGCTCACTGCAGATGTATCCTAAACTCTGGTGCAGTGCAGCCTGTTCAGAGCTTTGAGTACACCAACTGATACTGTGCTCTGCAAAACTGCTCCAAAAAGTCTTTGTGACTGATGAATGCCTGACCAGGGGAGACCTCAGTGACTGTGGGGCGCTTTAAAAAGTACTCCAAGTGGATTTGTGCTGTTTTCCTGAGGCCTCTCAATGCCTGTCTGGTCTGTCACATCCACAAATCGCAGCAGTGCCCTGTCTCAGTTCAGACCAGCAATGGCATGATGGCTCTGTCCCTACTTCCTTCTTCAAAAACCACCAGCAGAACTTTAATCTACATTCCTGGTCCTCTGACCAATGAACAAAGAGCCACAGGTTATTGTAACCAGGATAATGTGCGATTTATGAAAAAGTGACACTTCTGAGAAGCAGTAAGTCTGCTTTCCAGAAATATATTCAGATAGAAAATAAGGATTTTATAAGAAAAAAAATAGTGTTAAAAGAAAAATGGCTAGTTACTTAAGCTAAAAAAAACCTATGCACTTGGCTCTGAATTTATAAATCAGAAAGTATAAAATCAAAGACAGCCACATTTTAACTTTAACTTTATGTAGGGGCGCCTGGGTGGCTTAGTCGGTTGAGCGTCCGACTTTCGCTTGGGTCATGATCTCACGGTTCGTGGGTTCGAGCCCCGCGTCGGGCTCTGTGCTGACTGCCAGCTCAGAGCCTGGAGCCTGTTTCAGTCTGTGACTCCCTCTCTCTCTGACCCTCCCCTGCTCACGCTGTCTCTCTCTCTCTCTCTCTCTCCTAGAAATAAATAAAAAACATTAAAAAAAAGAACTTTATATATTAATTTTCTCATTTAAAATATATTTTCTACTGATAGCATTTATGTATAAAATACAAAGTAGTATTTTCAAAAATAAGAATTATTCCAGGCTATCTAAGATAGCTCTAATAATAGGTCCTAAGTCTCTGAGGAATTAAAATACAATCATTTCAAAGGCCAGTTTCAAGATTCAGTATGACAACAATGACTTTTTAGTATGATAATACTTCATTAAAATATGACGACAGAACCACAAATATACCAGCTCTGAATCCTAAAAACACTTTGAAGCCAGTATTTCTTCGAAGGGAGGAGAAGAGCTATTCTATTGAACTCAATTCACATAAGAGAGCCTACATACAGGTCATTGTTCTATGCTCTTGGGGAGTAAGGGAATATAAAGACAGCCTCTAGGAGCCGAGAATCCAGAAGGGGGAGACAATTCTATAAATGCCACTTAGAAAGAGAAGTGAAGTCCCTGACATGAGAAGCATGAAATGCTGGGATGGAAGAATAATATTGATGAGGATGATGTTAGCTACCACTAGCACCACCACAAGTGGTCTAGGCTTTCACAGATCTAAGCTATCCACAAGTCCCTGAGGTGGCATTTCCCTTCCCTTCACCATTTATAATGGAAGAAACTGATGTTTATAGCATTTTGGCAAATTTGTCCAACATTACACAGACAGGCAAGTGGTGGGTCCAGGTTTAAATCCATTATCTGTCTGCCTTTGCTCTATCTACCATATCAGGCTGTCCCCATTGTAGCTCAGATGAGGAAGAGAAAATATCTACTGGGAGCTCAGTAACACTGAGGAAGCCTTCAGGAATGAGCTTTAAAGGAATGCGAGGATGAAGATGATGGCATTGGCGACAAGGTGCTCCATGAGGGGGAACACTTCTGAGCAAGGCCCAGTGGTGGCACAGGGCGGGCTAAACTCAGGGACTCAGATGTAGTCGACTGGGGGGAGGGTTCAAACTGTGCTCCTTGCAGCCCTCTAAGTTCTCTTCAAGTGTCTCAGATACCGAGGAAGGATGAGGAGGAAAAGGCTAAGAGGAGAGAGAGAGAAGAGGTCCAAGAAACACAATTCTGGGAAGACTTTAGCTTAGCTTGGTAGTAGGACGGGAGTGTGCACAGGAGATGAAGAAATGGAGGAAGCTAAATCAGCCCACATGAAAACCGGAAGAGAGTTTTCATACCCTCAGGAAGGGGGTATGAATTCTGGCAGATGGGCAGAAAGGCCAGGGAAGCCAAGGACTCAGAGCTGGTTACTGGATTGGAGATGAGGAAACAGCTGGTGAGATCAGCTCAGCAGTAGAGGGAGGGAGAGGCCATCTGCCAGGATTTGAGAAGTGAGGAAGTGGAGGCACTAGGTGTGCCAGACTTTTAAGAACTTTGGTGGTAAAAAGGAGACAGGTTGTAACCTAAGAGCAACAACGATCTAAGGAAGACTTAAAAAGGAATATAGTACCCAAAAGTGGATGTAGAACACGAAATGGTATTTCCATAGTTAATTTTTAATTTCCTGAGTTCACTGCTGTAAGAATTTCAAGCCATTTTGGCATATATATCCTGGCATGTGGATGAACCTAATTGTGGAGATAAATGCAGAAGTAGCTCAGACAGAATGCAAAAATCCTCTGTAAAATTACTGGAATGGTCATATTAAGTCCTCCTCAAACTTCTAATCACCCCAAAATTTCAACTATAACATAATGGTTAAAGGTCTCTCCTCCAATGGGTAAAGGCAGCTGCCTCAAAATGTAGCTCAGAAAAGTCTGCTGAATGAACACTAGCATTAGCACAAAAATACCGAATAACACATACAATAATGATTATTCAAAACTTCAGATCTTCTCCACTGTCAAATAATTTCCCTTTGTATTCATGTTTTATTTGTTTTACCTTAAGTCACCCCCAATCACGCTGACATCTACTACCGATGATTATATTAGACCTAAAAGTGTTCTTAAACAAATGAAAAATACGGACTTCCATTCCTGAAAGCCCTGCTTCCAATTTTCAGGAGGAAATTAAATAATGTATAAATCAAATACTGGGCCTAAGCCCAGACAGCTGAACATCGTTTTGTCCTTTCAAGGCAAAGAGGAAGTGTCTGCTGTGGCAGAGACATGCCAAGAGAAATAAAGCTTAACCTCAGCCCCATGTGAAAGTGATTTTAGATAATCGGGGGTGTCTGCAAATAGGTTAAAAATGGGACCACATACTAACAGGGAACTTTCCATGGAAGTTAAAAAATGTATCAAGATCTAACCTCCACCTTAAAAACAAAATATGATGGGAACATGGCATGGCCTTAGGAATTCTATATAAAGGTGGCGGAGGAAAGGGAAAGCAGATGGGGAGGAGAGAGTTGATGAGGCAAAGGGAAATTAAAACGTGTTTCCGCTTACCAATTGCTATAGGCTCCCAATTTGATTTCTTTGTAGTTATAATTGCCAAATTCAAAAAAAGATGTCTGTGTGTGAAGAGGAAAAGAGGAAGGGGTAGGGGAAAAATGGCTGGTGAGAGAAAGTGAGTAAAAGTGTGTGAGTAGAGTGGTAGATGGTGAAGTTATTTAGATCAGGCGCTGGCTAACTTATTCTCTAAGGGGCCAGATAGCAAATATTTTAGGCTATGTGGAGAACATAGTCCCTCCTGTAACTACTCAAATCTGCTCTTGTAGCATTTTGAAAGGAGCCACAGGCAATACGTAAGTGAATGTATGTAGCTGTGTGCTAATAAAACTTTATGGACACTGAAATTAGAATTTCATGTATTTTTCTTCTTTTGATTCTTCTTCAAACACTTACAAATGTAAAACTATTCTTAGCTTACAGGTCCTACAAAAACAGATTGTGGGGCAGATTCGACCTGTAGACCATAGTTAGCTGACCCTGATTTAAATAGTTAACTCCCCATTACACAGAACATTCCTATGAAACTGGGCTTGACTCAAATTTTGGATTCTAGATAAGAAAAACTGGTGTTTTTTTCCCCCAGGAGATAAACAAAAAGATGGTAATCATGGTAGGAAGCATTTATCTGAAAGACATAGACCTTCTCTAAGCCTATGAAAAAGAGCATCTCTACTTTTTTTCCAGTAGGACACTTACACTAGGTAGGATATCAAAGTTTATGTAGTAAAAAATTTTGAAGCCAAATGCTATGTAACCATTAATATGCAGCATTATTCAGAGATCAAGAATGATTTTAAAATATTATCCCCTTTATCAGAATTTAACATTTTATAAACAGCCTTTGCAGCATAATGCTAGTCTGGAATTATTTGTAAGTTCCCATCATCACCTCTATGGAAACCAGAGAGCTGGTGACTAGAAGGATTTTCTGTTGGAACATATGCTTTACAGATCACATGGTGATAAAAACTTTATGGAGTATCTGACCTAGACTTCCAGAAACAAAGGCAACATAAAAGTGCAAGACATCTATGTTCATGGTTTTTGTGAAGCAAAATAATTTTTATATATTAAATGTACTGTTATGAAACAAACACAGACTTTCCCTTTCTGTATTGAAAGAGAAAGTCTTGTAAAACATCCTGGTAGGTATCTCACAGCCTTGATCTGGGAAATACGACATTCTTTCTTTCCCCTTCCCTGTCTCTCTCTTCTTCCTTTTTTTTTTTTTTTTTTTTTTTTTTGGTGGAGGAGGGGAATCCTTAGTTATCTGAGCAAACGAGGCCACCTTCTTCAGGGAACTGCTCCTCAAGCATTCCAACCCTTTCATAAGCCAGTCATATCTGAGCAAACGAGGCCACCTTCTTCAGGGAACTGCTCCTCAAGCATTCCAACCCTTTCATAAGCCAGTCATATCTGAGCAAACGAGGCCACCTTCTTCAGGGAACTGCTCCTCAAGCATTCCAACCCTTTCATAAGCCAGTCATAGTGCCCTGTCCCTGAGGCCACAAGGGTACTGCATGACGGAGCTGGTACAGACAGGTTGTATCCCCAGGGTAACAATGATCCAAGGAAGGTTTAACAGGAATACACTATCCAAAAATGGTTATAAATCATGATTATTTCCAGAGTCGTATTTTTATGGACCAATCACCCATGGTATACAGGATCTCAATCAATGTGTAGTGTACGTTCATGCTCATTATATAGAACTTGGAGCACACTTTTTTATTTGATGGCAAGTTCTGGGCAGGAATGCAATCATCCATTATAATATTGTTTGTTTAAGGAAATATAATTCTTTCAACAATGATCTGTTCTGTGATGGTCTCCTTTATGGCACAGTTTCTAGGCACTGACTGCAGGAAAAAAGTTGCTTTAAACATCTACATAAAAGTGACTGAGGCTGGAGGAGAGAGAGGGCCACACAGAGTGGAAAGGCCAATTGTATATGACGGGGAGTGGCAATGAAGGCAGTCAATGAATACCCTTTTTATTTCCTCCCATCCTGTTTTTATTTTTTTAGAGGAGTTTTAGGTTTACAGTCAAACTGAGTGGGAAGTACAGACACCGCCCCCGTACCTACATACACTCAGCATCCCCCATTATCAACATCCTCCAGAACTGTGGTACATTTGTCACAATTGATGAATCTACATTCGCACATCATTATCACCCAAGATTAATAGTTTACATTACAGTTAACTTTTGGTGGTGTACATTCTATGGGTTTGGATAAATGTGTAACAATATGTATCCATCATTATAGTATCATACAGAACAGTTTCACTGCCCTAAAAATCCCTTGTGTTTTGCCTGTTCAGCTCTCCCTCCTTCATAATCCCTGGCAACCACTGATTTCTTTACTGTTTCTATAGTTTTGCCTTTTCCAGAATGTCATGTAGTTAGAATCATGCAGTATGCAGCCTTTTCAGAATTCACTTCTTTCGCTTAGTTATATGCATTTAAAGCTCCTCTATGTCATTTTTTTTTATGGCTTGGTAGTTCATTTCTTTTTAGTTCTGAATAATATTCCATCGTCTAGATGTACCAGTTTATTTATCCATTCACCTACTGCAGGACATCTTGGTTTCTTCCACATTTGTTATAGTCATTCTTTTAATTTTTTTCTGCTTTAATGTCAAAGTATCAGGTTTCCAGTTATGAAATGAATACGTTATGGGACTAAAAGGTACAGCACAGGGAATATAGTCAATAATATTGTAATAGCGTTGTATGCTGACAGATGGTAGCTACACTTGTGGTGAGCATAGCATAACACATAGAGTTGACAAATCACTATGCTATATATCTGAAACTTATGCAACACTGTATGTCAGGTATACTTAAAAAGAAAAAGTATGCAGGATTGATCATGTCAAAAAAAAATAAGGTCAAAGTATCAAAAGTAGACAGAGATTTAATTAGCAACCCCTATAATCCTCAAAACAGGTATACGGAAACCGACCCAGAAGTGACATAACTGGCCCATGGAGTTTTCCCCTTCCTGTTATATTTGTTTGGGCCCACTGGCAACCTGTGGGTTGAAAGATCTGCTCATCTCTGTATTAGGCTGTTCACTCCAGGCTTAATACCCCAAATGTCACTTTTTAAAATAGCATATTTTGGTACATCCAGTTTTACAAAATAATATGACTCATATAGTTTAAATTTATCGGCCATGTGCTTACTCATATTAGAGATAAAATATTCAGGTAATAATTTAATCATCACAATGACTCTTGGAAGTAGGTACTATTACTGTAACTACTACACATAGGATGGCCATTAGGCCAGTAAATGTCAGAGATGGGATTCAAATCCAGGTCTGCCTAATTTCTTGAGATTGAGCTCCTTGTCTCTGCAATACTGCCTATGTGTGTGTGTATGTGTGTGTGTGTGTGTGTATAATTATATATATATATAATTACATATACATATATATATGATTACATATACATTTCTTCTATTTGAAGTTTTAAAAGAAACTGTCTTTAATCAGAGACAATATGAACTCACAGTAAGGAAACAATTAATAAACTTCAGATTTTGTAACCACAGTCCTAAACCTTGAGATCTATTTCAGCATCCACAAGATGCAAGGTGCCATTTATATAAGAAACATAGAGATTAAGATTTAAAATTTCTCCTTAAAACATCAGTACACAAACTACCCTAATTTGGAAATATAACCAATTTCTGGAATGTACATACCCAGTAAAAGGCATCATATTGTATTTATGCATTCATCACATAATTTAAATTTTTAGTTTCATAGACAAAAATTAAGACATAAGCCAAGTAAGTCAGTCAGTTAAGAATGTAAGTCAGATTGCTACTGGACTTTCTTTCCTCTCCAGGTTACCTTGCTGGTCCCAAAGAGACTAAAATAATGAAAAAACAATTGTAGGTAAGAACTGTTTAAAAGAACAAACCAAAGACAATGGAAGAGGCTACTAAAACTTTATTCAAACAATGCTAGCAAACTCACCTGCACTATCCCTAGGGAGTCTCATCATTTAGTTTCTGCAGGCTCCCAAAGTCATTTAGGAAATGTGAATGCATAGACTCCAGGGTAGAAATGGGATATTTTGCAATGTGTCACTGTGGTTGTTTACATTAAACTGGAACATCATAAAGTTTAAAAAAAAAAAAAAAAAGACAATCGTCCAAGGGTCTATCTGAAAAAAAAAAAAAGTACTATGGAGAAAACTAAGGTGGAAATAATTCAATAAAAATATAAACTGTTTCCCACACTCTTGGACACGAAGGCTAATGTATCTGTACAACTCAAGAAACAACAGACAATGTGCTTGGGCTTAATCACGCAGCATATGAGTTGTTTTTATTTCAACCCTGGAACTTAATCTGAGAATCCTCTTCTTAGTGAAAATATGACCCTCAGTAAATTTGACTTTGACCAAAATGTTTCAGATAACTCTTGTGAGACAACTGATGGTTCTTCATTCCAGATTCTTGCCTCAAGTTCTTCATATAAGAATGACATCCTGTCATTACCAGATGGCCTCTCAAATATATGAACTATTCAAACGGGGAGTCCTATGATTATTTCCAGATTAAATCAATGCCTAAAGCCCTTGTACTAGAGAAATGGGTAACAGGATATGATAGTTTTTTAAAAAGATGTATTCTTTTATATAATTAATCTAAATCTTTCTCCAAACCGGCACTGATCCGAACTTGTTATCATCAAAAATCAAAATTCATACCCAATGTAAAAGGAAGTAAGCAAGGTCTCTTTATCTCCAGTGAGTGTTTTGGTGAGTGCCTGGGACTTGAAAGTATTTGTTACTAGAGGAAAATTCAATGGTTTCAGATATTCCAAAAAGAACCTGTACTACTTCTTTACTAAGAAAATTAGAGAGTTTTTAGTGTACTAAATTTTTGCAAAGATGAAATTGCATGCCATGCATCCAATCTTTCATTCATTAAACCTGTGAGCCAAACATGTTAATTCAATCAATTCACTCTAAGATTCTGAAGCTTTGACACTATTACAGAGGCATCCTTTCTAGAAAGTGGAAATGGTTCTCAGATCATTGCAAAAGGGCAAGTATTAATATAATTGAGAAAACCCTTTAAAACTACATTGAGCTACCACTAACATACAGACTCATTCTGTATAGTGATAGTGAACATGAGACTAGATTCAAAGTAGGTCACAATGTAAAAAAAAAAAAAGCTATAGTAGAAGTTTCATTTAAGCAAAAATGTTGCATCGACAAGATCACTGTTAACACAAACAGGTCATGACCTAAACAGAAAGTATGTAAAACCAAGAGACTAAAGGATCATTTGTCACATCACCATATTCAATCTTTCTTATCTAG
This sequence comes from Crocuta crocuta, assembly GCF_008692635.1. Classification (NCBI taxonomy): domain Eukaryota; kingdom Metazoa; phylum Chordata; class Mammalia; order Carnivora; family Hyaenidae; genus Crocuta; species Crocuta crocuta. Next base: position 1,742,740 of record NW_027531015.1, on the reverse strand, counting down.
AAAATAGTATTAAATACTAAAAAATCCTATTTCTATAAGCGTATGATCATCCACACATATAGGGCTTCTCCTTTCTCGTTATGTAATAGATCTGTATTAATTAAATTTTTACATAATGGATCATATTTTCATTTGAGGAGAAATTCCAACGAAATGAAAACTAGTCTAGATGATCAACTCCATTAAGAGGATCCACAGATGCCTCAAACTCAGTATGCTTACATTTTTTTTTAACTTGACTATCTATATATTATTTTTCAAAAAGAGGGACTGGACTTTTCTATGTATTATACTACACATAGTAAAGGGTAAAAAAATCAATCTTATAACAGTTCATTATATATGGATTCAATAATTCTATGGGTCAACTAAAAGACTCATGAAATAGATTCAAGTTGATGCTTGCAGATCAAAGAAACCAATTCCCTTTTCAACTTTCCAGGACCCCTACCTAAAAAATCATCTATATCTACCCATCCTCAACAATGTAAGAGGACAGGGCTCCCTTCCTTCATATAAAGGCCAAACCTCTCTTTGTGCTCTGTGACCTTCTTCCTTATTCAGTTCCTTATTTTCTCTCTTGGATATTTTCACTCTTGCTCTGACTCTTCCTCCTCAGCCTGTAAACATGCCCATCTTTCCCATCCTAGTCCCTACCCCACCAATATTCCTCTAGATACCAATCTAATATTGTTCCTCCTTTTGTTCAAATTTCTTAAAAGAGATACCTTCATCAATGCCTCACATTCCATTTTCATTTCAGTTCTCCACAATCTAGATTTTGCCCTCACTACTCCACTGATACTGCCCTCAGTGAAGTTACTATTGCTAAACTCAATAGACCTGAATCTTTTGGCTGCATTTGGGAATGTTCTTTATCCCACCAGCTTCCAGAAGCCATCTGTCTCCAATCATTTCTGTTGTTTCTTATGTCTACCTTTTAGATTTCGGTGTCCCAGTTTCTTTCTTGAACATTTTAGTGTTCTCATTTTATGTATTCTACAGTGTAATCTCCTTTATTCTCTTGGTCTCATCTCTTAATTTGTCTATTCAGCTACCACCTGCTGACATCTCTTCTTAGATGATTCAAAAGCCCTTGATACTGAACATGTCTCAAACTGGATTTATTACTTTTAACCCCAAAGTGGCCTATATTTTATCTTTCCCCTGATGGTACTATCATCACCCAAGATAGCTACCTGAGTTGATTCTTTTATCTTCTTAACTAGGTAATCCCTCAGTCTTGCTTCCTAAATGCTTTATGAACATTCTTCATTTCACTATCTTTAACTAATACAAGTTTAGGCCCTAATATTTCTTCATGTGGGCTATTATCTGGGTTTCTAGTCACGTCTTTTTTCTTTTTTTTTTTCCACATTTATTTATTTATTTAGAGGGCCAGAGAGAATGAATGAGGGAAGGGCAGAGAGAGAGGGAGAGAGAAAATCCCAAGCAGGCTTCCCACTGTCAATGCAGAGCCTGAAGCAGGGCTTGGTCTTGCAAACCATGAGATCATGACCTGAGCTGAAATCAAGAGTTGGACGCTTATCTGACTGAGCCACCCAGGTGTCCCTAGTGATGTCTATCTTAACTCTACTTTTCATACTACAACTAAGGATATTTAGTTAAACCTTTCAGTAGAGAAACTAAGTACTGTTTTGAGGCTCATTCGCAGACCCAATCTCAGGATGGATGGGGGTAGTACTAGATACTGTAGCCAAAGAGGACAGAGCTGAGTTAATAATGAGTTGGTGCTGGATCCTGGTAACCTCTGAGGCAGAACATCTTGTACTACCATGACCACTGGTTAGGACAAATGGATGATTACCACAATATTATACAAACAATTCCACTGAGCTCAGACTCTCTAGAAATGTACGGGATTTGAGTCATGCCAATAATATAAGAACTCTACTTTGATTTGATGAAATACTACTCAAAGGCAAAGAGGAACATGAAGTGTCAGTGGAGAAAGTAAGTCATAAATACCATGGCCCCATTACCAAGTACAGAAATTATGAGTGTAGCCTTTGCCACTTTGTCCTTGATTAGAACTATAAGCTATAGTATCTAAAGAAAAATCCTACTCTCTTCCTTTTTATTTTCCTATTTTTAAATGATATTTTGTCATTAGCTTTTCTTCTGCCCTCTCCCTTTCTCTAACTAACTGTATATAGAGGATACTGGTGATAGTTACATTTACAATTTAATTCCTAAGTTAGAGGTTTTTTTTTTTTTGGTTGTCAAATGATCCTTTAATAAAATATTTTCCTTTGCCGTTTTTAGCTAGCTGGGCATTCTATTGCACCACTACTTTAAAAAAAAAAAAAAAAGAACTTTTTTTAAAATGTTTTTTTTTGAGAGTGAGAGACAGAGCACAAATGAGGGAGGGACAGAGAGAAAAGGAGACACAGAATCCGAAGCAGGTTCCAGGCTGTCAGCACAAGAGCCCAACACAAGGGCTCGAACCCATGAATTGTGAGATCATGATCTGAGCCGAGGTTGACTGTGGCACCCAGGCACCTCTCTACTGCACCACTACTGATGTCATCTATGATGTCATGAAGATATTGGCCACCAACATTGTAGCTCACAGACTGGGTAGTCCCCAGGATCTCTCTAATGGTTCCAGTGAGTTTTCTGGCTAAAGATTGGTGCTCCATCTCTTGGGCAGTGTTGACAATTTCATCAAAAGTGATGTTTCTGCTGTGCTTAATGTTTTTCTGCTTCTTCTTGTCTCTTGACAGCTCCTTGAGGGCTCTGACAATCAGGGAAGAGGCAGAAGATACTACTTCAGTCTGGGCCTGTCTGCTCTGAATGGTTAGTTTAGTTTCACTGTAATCTTTCCAATCAGAATCTTCCAATCACTGGTTGCCTTGGAGATGTCATCACCAACCTTTTTTGGAGATAGACCCAATCTTTGGGGTCTGGGGAGACACAGAACCAGCTTGCTGTGCATGTCAGATATATGACTTTGGGAAGCCTGGGTGGTTCAGTCGGTTAAGCATTCGCCCCTCCCTAGCTCACACTCTGTCTCTCTCAAAAATAAATAAACATAAGAAAAAAAGGATATATGACTTTGATTTTGTTGGGGTCATACTTAGGTAGAGGCAACTGGTGTCAGATGAACTCGGATTCAGGATGACAAAGAAGAGTTGCACCTGAACCTCCTCCAAGTTGAAAACCAAAAGACCTAAGTTATAGCATCTTGCAAGGCCACAGGTAAGATGGAAATGTGATGGAACCACAGAAAGAACAGGAGTCACCAGAAGATTATGAAGAACAATGGTCAAACAGTATCACTTCTTTTATTTTTTTAATGTTCATTTATTTAACGATTTTAATGTTCATTTATTTTTGAGGGAGTGAGAGAGAAAACATGAGCGGGGGAGGGGCAGGGAGAGGAGACACAGAATTTGAAGCAGGCTCCAGGCTCTGAGCTGTCAGCACACAGCCCAATGCAGGGCTTGAACCCACAAACCATGAGCTCATGACCTGAGCCGAAGTTGGATGCTTAACTGACTGAGCTACCCAGGTGCCTCCACACAATATTACTTCTGAATGCTATCTTTAGCTGGGGAGGGCAGAGTACATTTATAGTTGTTTACAGAGAACAATAGTTTCACATACTGAAGTATGAGAGAGTAAGTGTACCTAATCTGTGTAGTCAAGATCAGAATATACACACTAATCAATTACATATGGCCTACTTCACTTTTTTTCTCTTTAAGAAATAACCCTGAAATTAGTCTTCCAGCAGCCATGTCTAAAAAGGTAAGATCTCGTTTCCTTATCAGAACTAATTACTTCAGGGGCAGACACATGACTCAGAATGAGCCAATCAGATTCTTCCTCCAGGGACTCTGGAACTGAGAGAAACAATGAAAAGCTGAGGGTAGCTGATTCATTTTCACAGCTGCAGAGCAGTTACAATTTGTTGTTGAGGATTGTGGAGTCCTTCTAGACCCTAGTCTTCCAAAGGCCTATACCTTAAAAATTGAGAGATCATAGTCTGGTTTGGAAACACTGTTTTGTTTTGTTTTGTTTTTGCTCAAGTCAGTTCTAGCTGGTATCTTTTACTTACAACAAATAGAAACTTAACGACCATATTCTTATTCTTGCTGATATAGAAATACCATTTGCCTAGGTTTCAGGCTGAAAATGTTACCAGTTAGTTTTGATGCTTGACTTTCAGTCCTTGTTATACATCTATTACCACCTTTTATAATTGTTGACATTAACTCTCATTGTCCTCTTTGTTCATTTACATTGTCCTCATTCTCCTTTATAACACCCTTACCTTCTAGTAGCTTCCTGACTACCCATCTTGCTTCCAGACTAATTCTCCAAAATCATAGCTCTGACAGCACTTCAAAAATCTTCAAAAGCTCTTTAGTGCTTAGCTGGTAAATAATAAGATTTATTATTATCATTTTTCTCCTGCCTACAGAATGTGCATATTCTAGGCTCCCTAGAAAATAATCCTTACTGACCTCTAAGCCTTACCTCCCCACACTGGACAACCCATTTCTCAGAATATGTCTGGGCTCTATTGAATCACATATCCTTCTTTGTCTCTGCCTAAAATGCATTCTCCCCTGTAGTTTCCTTATACAACTATGCTTATCTTTTAAAGGCTGATCAAAATGTTAACTCTTCCATGAAGAGTTTCTGCTTGCCCCCCTGGATGTGTTCTCTCTTTCCTTTGAAGTTTCATTGCATTTATTTCCCTTTCTGGACTTCCTACATAGCTCTCATAATTCCCTTCACCATTTATGTTGAAACTTTTGTGATCTTTTCCTTCTATGAGAGTTAGATTTCATCCTGGAAACCTCTAGAGGCAAGCTCAGTTTTTCCAACAGTTACTCATGACAAATTAATGGCTTGCCAACTTGAGGTCTGATTTGCTTTGCTTTGGTCAAGGTACTTCAAGTTATCCTAGAAATACATGAAGATGATATGGGGTAGGTCCATAATTTGGTAGCATTTTTCCCTTTACTTTTCTTAAAATCAAAATTTATTTTTCTAAATTCAATTATTAGATGCACATGGCTAAAATAAACAAATGAATAAGGAATAGTTTATAAAAAAGCGATGACCCCTTGCTCTCCCCTCCTTGTCCCCAATTCCATTCCCCAGACTAACAACTTCTAATACTTATTTATTTAAATGCTTTTGTTATTTTTAATTCTTCTAGTGGCTGCCTATCTTGAAATCTTGATTTATCAACTGCAGACATGGTCTACCAATGTCCTATTATAACACACATATATTTATTATAACACACATATATTTGTATCTCCCCTTTCTTCTTTTACTTTGTAACATTAAACAATATACTTGAACCTCTATATTTTTATTTCATTAATTACAGAGAGTATCTATCTTTGATTCCTTACTTTGTGAGATTGGGATATTAACATTATTTTCTTCAGTGTACTTCTCTGTCCCCTTCCTTCTCTCAATTTTATTACTGTTAGTGTTGATAACCTCTACTTTCTGTTCTATAACCAAAATTCAGCTTTATCTACAGATTGAAAATCAATAAAGAATGTTTAAGTAAATTATCTAATGACCCTTCTGAACCCAATAAGCACATTTAATATTCTTTTCCTTCTTTAAGATTTGGGTTCTTCCGGCATCTCAATCATTATATCTAGTCTATGGAGCCTATTCTCTATTTACCCTGACACCTACCTCCTCGAACTCTACTTCCTCCCGTTCCATATGGACCGACTGCTCTCTAGCCCTACAGCACAGTGCTCATCCTAAGACTTTCCATCATTACTTTTCCACGTCTTCCCATGGCTTGAGCTATTCCTTTGCTTAGCTGGCATACAACCTTAAGTAACTTTCAGGTTGAGTCCCTTCTAGAATATTAACAAATGCCTTTATTCAATCCTCATGTTTTAAAGTTTGGTTTGGCATATAATGCTAAGTTAAAAATCCTTTTCCTCAAGGGTTTGAAGGAAATCTTCCACTGTCAGTACTTTTGTCTTCTCCCAACCATCCCTGCTCCCCAAGCTTCCATTTACTGAAAACATTCAAAACAATTCTATGGACTGTTCTATGGATAACCAAGGAAATTAGGACTTAAGGGCATAGGCTTTGGAGTCACACTTGGGTTTAAATATTGATTTCACTAGTTGTTAGCTGTGAGACCTTCAAAAAGGTGACTTCAAACTATAGTTTTCTCTTCTACAAAATGAGTATACTAATTTTGTACCTCAGGGGGTTGTTGTATTAAATTAGATAACTTATGTACTTATTATTACATCTAGCACATAGTAAGTGCTCAACAAAATTGTGACAAGCATTCCTGATATTATTTATATATCCTCATTACTGAACATATAGTGAAGGCCAATAAAGAATCTTGTGGCTGTGCATTTATCTACCATATTTTCCCCAACAAAAATGATTTATAACCTAATTCAAGTGGAAGTCACTGTGAGTGGTCTAAGAGGCTTATATCTCATGTATCCTTTTAAGCTTCTATAGGTAGATACGATCCCCTTCTGGTTGTAATTTGTCTCCAATTTCTCAAGGTCCAGCTCTTCTGGAGCACTTTCCAGAGAATCACTGAAGATGATAAGTGATGGTCTGATGTGAGATGACTATCAGCAAAGCAATCCCAAGCTAACGTTTAGCATCCAGCCATTTGGCACCCAGTAAAGACTGAAGAAGAACAATTATATACATTTTTCTTCTTTCTTTTCTTTTTTTTTTTTTTTGAGAGAGAGAAAGCATGTGAGTGAGGAAGGGGCAGGGAGAGAGAGAGAGAGAGAAATAGAGAGAGAGAGAGAGAAGAGAGGATCTGAAGTGGGCTCCGTGCTGAAGCAGAGAGCCCCATGAGGGTTTTGAACCCGCAAACCATGAGATCATGACCTGGGCTGAAGCCAGACACTTAACTGATGAGCCATCCAAGTGCCCCAGGAATGATATTGTTAAACAGCAAACCAACATGAAGGAATTTGGAAGAGAAGTTTATATATTCAAGACATAGTTGTGCATAACCAAGTTTTGCAAATGGTAAAATCCTAGAGATGGATTTTGTGTGTATTTAGTCAGAAGAGGTCTAATAAACTCACAATGGTATTTTCATTACATCCACACATGCAGAGAATGGGTCATCTCTCAACAGCCATCTTTGAATGTGGGAAACAAAACATTTTCTAGCAGACAGAAGCTCAAGAGTGTCACCTTGACTACTGGTATTATCTGAGCATCAAGACTAAGTGATGAAATTTTGCACTGCCTTTGCTGACTGGTAGAAGCATTTATAAGTTGATAGGAAAGAACATTCTTTTTTTTTTTTTTATTTTTTTTATTTTTTTATTATTTATTTCTAGGAGAGAGAGAGAGAGAGACAGCGTGAGCAGGGGAGGGTCAGAGAAAGAGGGAGACACAGACTCTGAAACAGGCTCCAGGCTCTGAGCTGGCAGTCAGCACAGAGCCCGACGCGGGGCTCGAACCCACGAACCGCGAGATCATGACCTAAGCGAAAGTCGGACGCTTAACCGACTAAGCCACCCAGGCGCCCCAGGAAAGAACATTCTTGCCAACACCTCAAAGAATTTCACTACACACTGTAGTGCATTCTACTTAATGTCATTATGATTCTTAGCATTTGAAATACTGATTATCTAACCCTTTCAAAACTGATTTTGGTAGGTAAGTCTTACTCATAATTTGGTGAGAAAACCAAAACTACTAATTTCATTTTGAAGCATGGAAAAAAAGCAATGACATATAAAAAATAATGTGCAGAGTAGTATTTTAACTGTAGGGCCCAGATGACTTTCTAGTGTAAGTTACTAATGTCAAGCAGAGAGCTTACATTTATTAAAATATATGTGCATCACAGTTCCATCAAACACACAGCAAGTCTCATGTACCCAGAGAATTTTGTGCTCAGGAGTGAGCAAGCAGCTAGAAACCATAGAAGAGTAGGAAGAAAGCTTCACTCAGAGGGATCAGGACATCCTTCAAGCTACATAAAATGAGGCTTGCAGGCAAGGCCATGGTGACTGAGCAGCACCTAAGTCAAGAGTGACATTCACAGGGACCCCCCTGGAGTTATGCACTGCTGTGTTCCATTGGCAAGAATTCATTAGTGCTATCAACTTTTGATAACAAAAGGCTCTTCATTTACTTTTTTAAGTTAAATGTTTTTAAATAACCCCCTACCCCCCCAAAAAAAGATGGCTATTTTAAACTATTTCCACAGGTGGAAATCTAGGAGATGGTAAAGAGAGCCGAAGATACGTTATCTTCAAGCCATTCTATTTTCTTGCCAAGTTGGGAAGGTATAATTTTCCTTAAAGGTATACTTAAGTAATGCTTTGAGAAATAGTTCCTAAGTGAGGGTTGTTTTCTGGAGTGCTACAGTCACTCTGCAGCATCCTGCTGCAGTAGATGATAAGGATATCATCAATTGTGCTAAATGTGGGTGTGTCCTATAACTTATGTGGACATAACTCCATGGCTCTGTTTCTTCACAGGTGTCACAAAAACTCTCCTCAGAGAAGAACTGAGGGATTAAAAATGATAGACTGCTCTGTTAACTTTTCACATGTAACTTAATTTCATAGTGTTCAAGATAAAAACTTATCCTTTGAGTTGAAATAGTAATCTGTGCATCTACTTTTTAGGTTGAGCATAAGAAGATAATACTATCTCTAGCTGTGATGCAGAGTATTCTTCTAAATATACTTTGATAAAGCTTCACGTTAAAATAATTTGTCTGCCAAGATATGCCCTTGATTAAGGTTGTAATTCTCAAAATTACAGGTGGAGTTTTTAAAATGCTATGTTCCTCTTTTAACTTCATAAGCTATAGGGGTGCCTGGGTGGCTCAGTCCGTTAAGCGTCTGACTTCGGCTCAGGTCATGATCTCATGGTTCGTGGGTTTGAGCCCTGCATCAGGCTCTGTGCTGACAGCTAGCTCAGAGCCTGGAGCCTGTCTTTGGATTCTGTGTCTCCCTCTCTCTCTCTGTCCCTCCTCGCCTCAAGCTCTGTCTGTCTAAAAATAAATAAATGTTTAAAAAAATTTTAATTTCATAAGCTTTATTTTCTGCATTATTTAGCTGAAGAATCTAAAAGGAACAGATGAATGGGAAAGCAATATGAACTTAAATTCTTTGATGCACATGGCATAAAAGATTTACGGTTATATCTTCATTATATTTCTAAACCTTATGAATAAATATTAAACATCAGCTAGTTCTCAAAATGTTTGGTTAGGGACTACCCTTCCCCACAGAAAATATGCAGGCAATAAAGGCAATAAAGTTGGTTATTTTTAATATTCACCAATGATAAATCACTTTTCAGACGGAAAAGCTATTGCCATGCTCTACTGCTGTGGGTTTTAGATTTTCATGGTATGGAAGCAGATTCAAACCCACGTAATGGGTATCTCATAATGACAACACTATACAAAAACTCAAATTCTCATAGCATTAAGTTATGTTTTTATTCCTTAATCTCATCTTTTAGTTTTATTTACCAGAGGAGATTGTATCTGGAAAGCTATTTAAAACTATAAATCTGTTGACAGTTGCTTTTAGAGGAATGACATGGGAAAAAGAAAGGACAGTATTAAAATGGACAAAGGATACATTACAAGGAACACTTGAAATGCAGGACTTTCCACCCCAAATACAGTGTTATATGGATGCTCTATATTTACCTTAGCTCCTGCTTACAAGGGAAAAGAAATAGAAGTTACTAATTTCAAACTTAAAAATGACAGGAATGTAAAAATTGGAGGTTCCAACTTTTGTCTGAAACTGAGGCAAAGACATTTTATTAAAAACAAGACTGATAGGTGCACACTTGTCACGATGGAATTTTAGTGGCACTTCACATATACACAGATACACAAACTCATTGTGTAAGCAACACTACATGAATGTTCTGCCTCTTGAGTTCATGAAACTAATGGGTGCTCAGGTTATAATTCTGGGAAATAATAATGAAATCAGCCATGTGTTCAGTAGTTTAGCTAGGGGAATAGTTTTTAAACTGCTCTGCAGAATCTCCAAGGTGCTCCAGAGGTCACAGCTGGAGGAGGAGGGAAAGGTATGTAGGGGTGACAGGCCCCAGCCAAAACAGATTCATTCTTATCTTTGTATATAATAGTCTTTCCATACAACATTTTATTTGAAGGAGGGTAAAAGGCTCTGCTATTAAAATCGTTTGGAAACTACTCATCTTTACTTTCAAAAACGATAGAAAAAACTAACATTGAATTCTACAATAAAGCCTTCATGGAGAAACACAGCTCTGGACTGCAATGAGGAGGTGGAAAGAACATCTGATCAATTTTTGAAACAATATTTTGCTTTTATAGTTTCCAAGTGTAGCTGATGTAATCTTCACATACTAGTCTTTCTTACTATTTATTCTCAACTGGAAAGCAAATTCAGCCAAATAGTGACAACTTGATAAGAATGCCTGTTCCTTGCCAGCTAATATAGAGAAGCTTAAAAGCATGTGTGTGTGTGTGTGTGTGTGTGTGTGTGTGTGTGAGTGTGTGTGTGTGTGTGTGTGAGTGTGTGTGTTTCTGGAACTTCTCTTCAACATCACTATGGGAATTCCCTTCACACCACTCTCCTGTATTGAACTGCTTATTTCCTGGATCCCATGTCTTTTCTTTGTTTTTGGTGGAAAACATCCACCAATAGCTTTCCTAAAAAGAGGTACATGGAGATAAATTTGTTTAAGATCATGCAAATCTGAAATGTAGTTATTTTATCTTGACATTTGACTTCACAGTTTGGCTAGCTATAGAACTCTAGGTTGGAAATCATTTCCCCTCAGAAATTTAGATGCATAGCTTTCCTGTCTTATGGCTTCTACTACTGCTATAGAGAATCCTGTGGCAATCCAAATACTTGTCTTTGTATGCGATGGGTTGGGGCTGGACACTTGGCAGAGTTGATACAGAAACGTGTGTTCTTCATTTCTTGGATGGAAATTCTCATAGTTTTCTGTCCTCTGATTTTTCTGTTTGCTCTTTCTCAGACCACTATTAGTCATCTGTATCCATTTCTCTAATTCTCATTTGTCTTTTTGCTTAATTTTCTGGGAGACTTACTCAACTTTTTCTTCCAATTCTTCTACTGCATTAAAAACCTTTATCTGAACATTTACAAATTTCAATGAAAGAACAACTAAATATCCTTTTGTAGAGTCTGTGGTTCTTGTTTCATGGCTATACTTTTTTTTATCTTTACATTTGTTCCCTCACTGTCTCTATTTTCCCTGTGTTTTACAGTGTCTTTCGTATTGGAAGCTTTCTTCAAATACTGGTGATCCCTAGTTTCCCATTCATACTTAGGAATGAGGCATTAAAATTCCAACTGCAACTGTGTGCATGATGAGGCTTGTCAGTTGGTAGTCTGCCCTACTTCAATTTAAGTATCTGCAGAGCTGTCCTTTTAGACTCCAGAGAGTAATCTTCCAATCATTTGCTTGTCTGACAGCATGATAGGAGCAAAGCAGGGGACGGGGCTTGGAAAACTTAGCATCAAGTGTATAGATTTTCATTTAACACTCTGTTTTTGGTGTGACATGTTACCTTCCCTCCGCCAACAGATGGAATTGTTAGCTTCATGTCCAGAACCTGTGTAGTTCAAATTTTCTAAAAAAGTAAAATAAACCAAAGCTCTAGCTTTCTGTTAGGAGTCGTCACCTGTCTGTGAGGAGCAGGGGAAAGAATCTAGGTGTGTAAAGACTTCCTCTGTGTAAAGACTCGCAACAAACCCTGTTTTTAACACTTTCCCCCTTTCTTCAAAGGTACCCTATATTCTGATTTCTTGGGTTCCGTTGTGACAATCAGCCTATATACATGGCCTATATGTTTCAACATTCTCTAACCCATTCATTTATTGTTCAGATTCAAAAATTTAATTTATATTTTCATCTGCTATCATCTTCTTCCTCATTCTCTTTGTACTGGCTTATGCATTTCTTATTCTCCACTTTCATTTTAGTATAGTTTTAGAAGGGAAGAGATGTAAATGAGTGTGTTCAGGTTATTATGTTTAATGAGAAGTTTCATGAATTTGTTTAATGATGTCCAGACAGTTTCGGCAGGTTACCCTATACGTTCAACGTATCTGTGTCTCAGATGTCAGCATTCAACATGCAGAGCTACCTGAAAGTAAACCATGCCAGCATTCTGTATCTTGTGGCCTGGACATCCATATCTCAAGTACTTAATGACATTACTAAGATATGTTTCTCTAAATGTTTAACATTTAAAATTAGTATTTGTCATTGGGATGCCTGAGTGGCTCAGTCAGTTGAGCATCTGACTTCAGCTCAGGTCACGATCTCATGGTTTGTGGGTTGGAGCTCCACATTGGGCTTGGGGCTGACAGCTTACTCAGAGCCTGGAGCCTGCTTAGGATTCTGTGTCTCTCTCTCTCTCTCTGTCCCTCTCCCGCTCACACTGTCTCACTCTGTTTCTCAAAAATAAATAAATGTAAAAAAATATATAAAAAATAACATTAGTATTTGTTATAAAATAGATATGCACATTAAAGGGGAAGTCTCTATGCCTCCAACACACACAGTCACTGTAAAACTGTTACTAATTTGATGATATCTCTTACAACTGATGGCATTTTAGAATCGAGGATACAAGGTAGTACCTATCTGAAAGGGTTGTTAGAAGACACAAATGAGATAATGCTTATAAAATTTAAAGTAAGGGCAGTGGAAAAGTGATACTATGTGCTTATATTTTACTTGCTCTTACTAGTTTTTCCAATATGGTTCTGCATGATGAAATGCTTTTCCACTAAACGTTTTCTACTATTCTGTTAAGATATGTTAATATGTTAACATATCATAAAGTATATAAAATCACCAGACAGCACACAATGAATTGCTGGCTTATTATTTTTTAAAAATATGTAGATGTATAAGTAATTGCTGTTTTTCGAAAAAAGTGAAATGAGAGTCAGTATGAGGTTCATAGCATCGGGACCCATTAAGCACTCAATTTTTCCTTTAGTCATTTGTTCTCTTTATGTAAAAAAGTTATAAAGCATCTCTTAAGTGCTTAAGTTCTGGGGATACAAAGATATGACATAGATCTTCTCTTAGGGAAGCTTACAATTCAGCAGTTGCAGGTGACTATGATGCAGTCCGTTGAGTGGCCCATGCAATAGACGTCATGAAGTTCTTAATGGCTGATTTGGATATACTGATTCTGGGAACATATTTAATGGCATCCTAATGAAAATTACATGATTTGCATATTTTAATAAAATAGGGGGATTTGACTTCAGTTTAGAGCCTACGAAAGAAGGAATTCTTTACCAAAAGGTATATAATAATCACCTTTCCTTTTGCCACAGCATGCAGATGAATGTTGGCCTGAAGGCAGGATGTGGCCACCAAAGAGAGCAAAGATACAGACACAAGCTTTCAGTCAGAAGAGACAGACCTGCACAGCACCATATGGGCATAACCAGCAGTTTGATGCACAAATTAGAGAAATAAAGCCCTTTTTCGAAACTGATTTTTTAAGGGCTCTGTTCCTGTTCTTAAAGGCTACATTGAGGAAGTACACATTCTAGGACTTCACAATAACAGCCCTGAAATTTAAAAAAAGGACTGTGAACATAGTATAAGATAATAGCACCAAGACATGTGGTTGAGATGAGAATGTGAACCGGAATACTTCCCATAGCCATACTGCAGGAATGAGAAACTATGAGAAACTATTACAAGAGATATGCCAGTAAAATCTGCTGGAGTTTTACTACACTGTATATGTTAAGATATTTTCAACAATTTTTCTCCATCATCACCAGGTGCTAAGTTGAGGAACTCATTTTAGCTAAAGTTACCAAAATAAACTGGCATAGGTAGATCCTAACTCATTAGTCAAGATTTCAAAACCAGTTACAGTTACTTTTACTGATTCTGTGTTAAGGTATTGTGGGATACAGAATATAGGTATCTAATCTGGGCTGGAGGTAGTCATAAATGGCTTTCTGAACCTAAGCTAAGTAAGAGCAGAAGACTCAATTGAAAAGTTATATGAACCTGCTGCTATATAACAAAATGTTCTAAACATCCTTGTATTCCTTCCTCATCCAATAAGATAAATTTTTCCCCACTGAGGTGGGAGGCAATAGCAGCTCTATAGGTGATAGGCAGGTGGGAAAAGCAAAGCATAATACTTTAAAGACAAGATGTTGGGACCTTTGGGTGGCTCAGTCGGTTAAACGTCTGACTCTTGATTTCGGCTCAGGTCACGATCTCACGGGTCATGGAATCGCATTAGTATGGAGCTTCCTTGGAATACTCTCTCTCTCCTCTCTCTGCCCCTCCCCAATTCACCTTGTCTCTGTCTCTCTCAAAATAAATAACAACACAACAAAAAAAGGCAAGGTGTTACACAGGAAATGAAACTGACAGCAAGTGAATCTTCAATCTTTAATACGTTAATGTAAGTTAATGTTGTAATAAGTTCTGCAAATAAAATCCATGGGTCTCCAGAGAAATTAGGGAAGGAACTGAACAATCCTAAGCAAAGCCCAATAGCCTCTCCCAGAAGAAACATTGTTTCTCAGAGTTTTGCTTACGATTACCAGTTCTCAAACAAAGCCTCCAAGTTATTCATTAAAAATGCAAAAAGATAAATCTAGATCATAACTTACATTCTGCTCTACTTCCATGTGGCATGTTAGTTTCTTAAAAAAATATTTTAATGTTTATTTATTTTTGAGAGAGAGAGACAGAGTGTGAGCAGAGGGAAGGGAAGACAGAGAGGGAGACACAGAATCCCAAGCAGGCTCCAGGCTCTGAGCTGTCAGCACAGAGCCTGACGTGGGGCTCAAACTCACAACCCAGAGATCATGACCTGAGCCAAAGTTGTACATTTAACCGACTGAGCCACACAGGCACCCCTGACATCTGTTAGTTTCTTAATGCAGGCAACAAGACTTGGCTAAGAAATACAACCATTTCTGGTCTGGTTTTGGTTATCCCTTGCATTGCTTGGTATTACTAAAAGAATTTTGACTTATACTATAAAAAGGAAAGCAGTTAGGAAGTCAACCAATATAGCAACATAGTAGGTTCCAGAACTTCTCTCTTCCCACAGATATAACATATGTATACATATGGAGCAATCCTCTACGAGGCACTCCTATACAATGGGCAAATGAGAAAATACACTGAAGTGGGTAGGAAAGGCTGAGATGTACTCTCGCTAAAAACTCTACTCCTGGCACAGCATCATACAATCTGGGGAAAAAAACCCAACTCTCAACTTGTCCTTGAGGAGTGAAGTGTTTGGACCACACATCTAGGGTCCCACCTGAAGACTGGGTTCCCCAAACATCCAGCTCTGAAGGCCAACAGGACTGGCATACTCGAGACCCATAAGACTACAACAAAGAAGCAGTGCTTCATGAGCAGATGAGCATTTGCTGCAGCTATCCCCTTCAGGCTCAGCATAGAGGGAGCCGACAAAACCGTACATCTTCTAGTCTTTCCTGGAAGGGGGTCTGAATGCATGCTTTACAAGCTGCTGCCTGAGGGTCCGGCTTCTTAATTATAGCGTGCATTTAGGGTTGGCTGCAATCCTTGGGGGAAGCCAGCAGACATTTCCCTGCCTTCTCTTTCTGGCTTGTTCAAACAATAAAACCAAGTCGCCAGGATCTCCCTAGAAGGACCTAGTGAATGTCTGGTGACCCAGCTCTGAACTACCAGAAAGAGAAACTAAGAAAACAATCTCATTTACAATCACTTCAAAAATTAAAATGCTTAGGACTAAATTTATCCAAGGAGATAAAAAACATCTGTACACTGAAAACTACGACAGTGATGAAAGAAATTAAAGACCAAGTAAATGGAAACATAGCCAATGTTTATGGATTGAAAGATTTAATACTGTTGAAATGTCCATACTATCCAAAGTGATCTACACATACAACACAATCCCAATCAAAAATCCAATGGTATTTTTCACATAATTCAACAAATAATCTATGTTTGTGTGGAACCACAAAAGACCCTGAATAGTCAAAGAAATCTTGAGAAAGAAGAACAAAGCTAGAGGCATCACACTTCGTGATTTCAAACTGCATTACAGAGGTATAGTAATCAAAACAGTACAGTATTAGCATAAAAATAGACATATAGATAAATGAAACATAATGGAGAGCCCAGAAATAAACCCATACAAATGCAGTCAATTAATTTTCAGTAAAGGAGCTTGAAACACGGAAAAAAATGGGAAGGTAGTTTCTTCAATAAATAGTGTTGGGAAAACTGAGTATTCTCATGCAAAAGAATGAAACTGAACCTCTGTATTATACCATACACAAAAATCAACTTGAAATGGATTAAACGCTTGAACATAAGACCTGAAACTATAAAAATCTTTAGAAGAAAACACAGGGAGTAAGCTCCTTGTCAATGGTCTTGGTGATGATATTTTGGATTTGACATCAAAGGAAACCAAAGCAAAAATAAGACCTGGGACTATTTCAAACTAGAAAGTTACTGCAAGGCAAAGAAAACCATCAAACAATGAAAGAGCAATCCATGGAATGAGGGAAAATATTTGCAAACCATATTTCCAAAAAGGGGTTAATATCCAAAATATACATGGTACTCACATAAGTCAAAAAAAAAAAAAAAAACCCAACCCAAATAACTCAATTTAAAAAATGGGCAAAGGACCTGAATAGACACTTTTCCAAAGAATTCATACAGTCAACAAGTAAATTAAAAGGTACTCAACATCATTAATCCAGGAAACGTCAACTGAACAATGAGACGTTATGTCATACCTATTAGGACAGTTAATATCAAAAAGACAAGAAATAGCAAATGCTGGCGGAGATGTGGAGAAAAGGGAACCCTTGTATATTGCTGGTGGGAATGTCAACTGGTACAGCATCATGGAAAACAATATGAAGGTTTCTCAAAAAATTAAAAACAGAACTACCTTATAATCCATAAATCCCACTTCTGGGTACATATCCAAAGAAAATGAAAGCATCCTGAAAAGATATCTGTACTCCCCTGTTCACTGTAGCATTAATTATGATGGCCAAGGTATAAAAACAACCTAAGTGTCCATTGACAGATGAATAGATAAATATATGTGGTGTATCTGTGTAAATACAGACACATTCACACAATGGAGTATTATATAGCCTTAGAAAAGGAAATCCTGCCATTTCCAACATCACAGATGAACATAGGGGGCATAATGCTAAGTGAAATATGTCAGAGAAAGACAAATATTGCATGGTATCACTTGTATGTAGAGTCTAAAAATATATAATAAATAAAAGGTAAGTTGGATTTAGAAATAGAGAGTAGAAAAGTGGTTGCCTGGGAATGGAGAATTTGAGAAATCAAAAGAAGTTAGTAAAAGGGTACAAACTTTCAGTAATAAGATTTATAAAAGGTCTGAAGATGTAATATATATAACATGATGACTAGAGTTGATGACACTACTGTATAACTGAAATTTGCCAAGAGAGTAGAAGCTAAATTTTCGCACATATACACAAAAAAAGTAAATATGTGAGGTGATGGATATGTTAATTAACTTGAAGAGGGAGTCTCCTTTTACAATATATATCAAACCATCATACTGTACATTTTAAGTATCTTACAATGTTGTCAACTATACCTCAATAAAGCAGAAAAAAAAAAAAAAGAGGAAAGCAGGGAAGAGAGAGCAGAAAAACAAAGGTGAATGTTTACTGTCTGTATTAAGTTCCAAATGACAGCTTGTCTGTTACTGCCACTCAACATGTAACTGTGTATTTAGTTCTCCTGCCAGGCTTTCATTCTCTGGAGTTGTTGAAACATGCAGGGCCTCACCTATTCAATGGGCATTTTTAGCAGTGTAATAAAAGGCACTAGTTTACTCTACGACTCTTATAAGGTAGCTTTGTTAATTTTGGGAAACTTAACAAGATATGAAAGATAATTTGGTTTCAGCTAAGTTTGAAGTTTTAATTTCTATAATCTGTTTATGACCTGAGTGGACCTAAATATGCATACATGTGCTGTGGTAACAGAACACTCCACAAAATACAGGTAAAGTTAAATCAGTGTAACATGAAAAGTTACCTTACATTGCTCTGTATTAGTTTACTATATATTTTGTTAAGGTATTTTTTTAAGTGTGTCACCAAAAAGGGATTGCCAAATAAATAAAGGGATACACTGATACTCATTTAGAAACAGCAATCTTCAGATTAACTGTAGTATTTGATTTTATCTGAGACAATTTTTTAAAAAAGCAATTTTAATTTTCATACTAATTCATTTTTTAAAAATATAAAGACTGTTTCAAATCTTTGTCTTTATAAGTCCTTTCTTCCTTAAGAGTATGGTCTCAACTACTGTTCATTCATCTAATTTCATTCCTTTTTAATCTCATATTAATCATACAATTCGCCTACAGAAAAATTTTACGAACAAGGGTTGTAAAAGATAATGTGTCAGTTACTGAAACAGGAAGAGAAAATGAACCAACCATGCACCCCGTCACTCCAGATCTTTGGAGTTATTCTCAGCAGACTTTGGTTCTTTGCTGTTTTCTTCCTTCCTAGTCCCAGATATTTTCATAATAATGATGCTGTCAGCCCAGAAAAAAACTTTTGGGGAAAAAAATGGGTCTTGGTGGGCTCAGAATAAGTTAATTAGTAAGAGGGGCAGAATTTCTTATTGAGAGATGAGAAAGTCTAAAGATGGACAGTGTCTTCAAAGTCTAAAGCACATGTCTGAAGTTCCAAACTTTCCTCACAAACTATAAAGTTTTATGGACAGATTTTTGAATTTTTTGTCATTTTGATGACTTATGAATCTCTTCTAGAATTTTTTTTAATGATTTAGCTTACTTGGAAGATTCAGGATTTAAAACACACATTGTTTAAAGAGGAGCAAAGCAAACTCTTATTAAGACATTGGAAAATACTTCAGATAGCCAGGTATAGGAGTACTGTTGATACAAATCTGCCCTCGGTTTACTGAGACAGTAACTTAGGGTTCCATAAGAGGTGACAGTTGACCCACTGCATATAACTACTAGGTGAACTTGAGTTCTAATAACAAAAACATTGAGAATATTGTTCTAGCTAAAATCAAATAAAGAACAAAGTAGGGCATGAAAACATTAGGCCAAAAGAATCCCAACATTTTAGGGCAGTATTTCGATGTAACGTGGATGTCACTTAGTAATGGTTCCTCAGTTTTTAAATCTGCCTTCCCTCTGCTTTCTTCATAAGAGCAAGTAGAAAGAA
Organism: Crocuta crocuta; assembly: GCF_008692635.1. NCBI lineage: Eukaryota > Metazoa > Chordata > Mammalia > Carnivora > Hyaenidae > Crocuta > Crocuta crocuta. Next base: position 1,723,436 of record NW_027531015.1, on the reverse strand, counting down.
TCATAGTCTATAAGTGTTATGCTATAAGCTTTTCTAATATGTATAGCATTACCAAAGGATGACCATGTTTTGCTTCTCTGTACTTACTGGGGTATATTCCAAATAGATATATGTCCAAGAGACATGTCAGCAAATTGTTATCATTTAAAAATCCTCAATTATCTTTTGAATAAGATTAAAAAATTAGAAAATACCATATGTGAAAAAAATTACTTGCTTTTTTGTTTGTTTGTTTTTATTTATTTCTAGGAGAGAGAGAGAGACAGCGTGAGCAGGGGAGGGTCAGAGAGAGAGGGAATCACAGACTCCGAAACAGGCTCCAGGCTCTGAGCTGGCAGTCAGCACAGAGCCTGACATGGGGCTCGAACCCACCAACGCGAGATCATGACCCAAGCGAAAGACGGATGCTTAACCGACTAAGCCACCCAGGCGCCCCCAAAAATTACTTGCTTTAAATTTCTCTTACCAGTTTATAATGTGGGCAATATTTGTATTTTCTACAGACAATTTCCCCTAACATTAGCTCTAATACTCCTTAAAAATAGTAGTAGTGCAAAGAGTCAAAAAGATATGTAAAGATAGGCTCTTGAGAATTATTTCATTCAGCATAAAGACATAGAAATACAAAGAAAGTAAGACTTGTTTGAGATCACAAAGTGACTTAGCAGAAGTAGAGAATGAAGATATATTATATCACTGTCAATATGTGATGTGACAAGGTTTTTGAATCACAGAAATCTTAAAAAATGTAAAAACTTCCTATAATGTACTTCATTTAAAATGTCCCCCTCATCATCTGTCATTGCCTAGTACACTTCTGTGTTTTAAAACACGCTGTATAGTACTGCCATTGTATAGTGTGTGACCTACGTATAAAATACTGCATGTGCCTAAGTTAAAACTACTCCCGTTGAGTAGGGAGTCCCAGTTTCTAAGGCGACTGTTTTTCTATTCATGCAGGCAGAATATCTGATTCAAATACAGAAGCATAATGTTCAAAAGAAAAGAGAATGGTTTTTTCCATGGTTAAGAGTTCTTTGAGGGAATAATTCTCCCTTGCCGTTAAAAGCTATAAATCACCACAGCTACAAAATGAGGACAAAAATAAACTAGGGAGCAAATTATGGTGATTTTTTTATCCATAAACATTTATAAAGCATAAAGTGATTCCAAATAGACCTCTTTTTCTGGAAATAATACATTTAATCCATTATAAAATATATTTTGAAAGAAAAAATTGGTAATTCATTGAAATAAAAAAGTTTCTGGGGCACCTGGGTGGCTCAGTCAGTTAAGCATCTGACTTTGGCTCAGGTCATGAATTCATGGTTTGGAAGTTTGAGCCCTGCATTGGGCTCTGTGCTGACAGCTCAGAGCCTGGAGCCTGCTTTGGATTCTATGTTTCCCTCTCTCTCTGCCTCCCTCCCACTCATGCTCTGTTTCTCTCTCAACAATAAATATTAAAATTAAAAAAAACTTCTGCTCTATGAAAGATATGGGAGTGAAAAAGTAAGCCACAGACTAGGACAAAATTTTTAGAAAATACAAATGTAATAAAGGAGTGGCATCTAAAATATACAAAGAACTCTTAAAATTCAAATAAGAAGAGACCTGAATAGACAAAAGATCTGAATAGACAGTTTACCAAAGAAGATATACAGGCAGCAAATAAGCATATGAAAATATGCTAAACATCATATATCATTATGGAATTGCAAATTAACAATGAGATACCACTACACATGTATTAAAATGCCTATGAACTAAGATACTGACAATATCAAATGCTGATGAGGATACACAGCAATAAGAACTTTCATTCACTGTTGATGACAATGCAAAACAGAACAGCCACATTGGAACACAGTTTGTCAGTTTCTTATAAAAGTAAACATATTCTTACCATATGATCCTGCAATCACACTCCTAAGTATTTACCCCAAAGGGTTAAAATCTTAAGTCCAGGGACACCTGGGTGGCTCAGTCAGTTAAGCATCCAACTCTTGGTCTCAGCTAAGGTCATTAACTTGCAGTTTGTTAGTTTGAGTGCCACACGCGGGACTGTGCTGACAGTGCAGAGCCCACCTGGAATTCTTTCTTTCCCTCTCTCTCTGCCCCTTCCACATTCGTTCTCTCTGTTTCTCTCTCAAAATGAGAAATTTAAAAACAATTTAAAAAATAAAATAAAATCATAAGTCCACAAAAAAACTTGCACATCATGGTTATAGCAGCTTTATCACCCAAACTTGTAGGCAACCAAGATGCTCTTCAGTCAGTGAATGGATAAATAAACTATATTACATGCAGACAATGAAATATGATTCAATAGTAAAAAGAAATGAGCTATCAACCCATAAAAAGACATGAAGGAAACATGTGAAAGAAGATTCCAGTAGTATTTCATTCTGGAAAAGGCTAACCTACATAGACAGTAAAAAGATCAGGTGTTTGGGATGAGGGAGGTAGGGATGAATAGGTGAAGCACAGGGGATTTTTAGAGCAGCGAAATTATTCTATATGATATAATAATGGTGGGTACAAATGTCATTACACATTTGTCGAAATCTGTAAAAACTACATCATCAAGAATGAACCCTAATGTAAGCTGTGGACTTTAGTTAATAATAATAATAATGATAATAATAATATACTGGGGCACCTGGGTGGCTCAGTCAGTTAAGCAACTGACTGGCTCAGGTCATGATCTTGCAGTTCATGAGTTTGAGCCCCGTGTCAGGATCTGTGCTGACAGCTCAGAGCCTGGAGCCTTCTTTGGATTCTGTCTCCTTCTCTCTTTGCCCCTCCCCTATTCATGCTCTGTCTCTCTCTCAAAAATAAAGAAAACATTAAATATATATATATGTATCAATTTATCAATATTGGGTCAACAATTTTAGCAAATATATCACAATAATCCAAGAGATTAATAATAGGGGAAAGTGGAAGGAGGAGATGAGAGAGTAAGTAGGAACTCTGTATCTTCCACTTATTTTTCTTTTCTTTCTTTTATTTTAGAGAAAGAGTGAGGGAGAGCACACACACGTGTAGGGGAGGGGCAGAAAGAGAGGCAGAGAGAGAAAAAATCCCGAGGATGTGTGGCTCGAACTTATGAACCATGAGATTACGACCTGAGCTAAAATCAAGAGTTGGATGCTTAACCAACTGAACCACTCAGGCACCCCTTCCACTCATTTTTCTGTAAGCCCAAAATTGCCCAAACTAATCTATTAATAAATCATATACATATTATTAAAAATGACATTTAAGAGATAATTCTAGCTACTCAAAGCATGTCTTTTAGGAAGGTAGGAGAAACATTCCTAATTTTTCTAGTGAGATAAATGTTTGGAGATGAGATTCCCATTCATAACTTGTATCACTGAAAAAGAAAAAGAAAACCAATTGATTTTTTGATAATAGAAAATACTACTTTTCAGAATTTTTATACAAATACTACAGAAATATGGTTTTAAGCATATATAGCCTAGTTTTAGGGGTCTTGTTGAAGGATTGGTGATAAAATATTTATAAATATATTTTTCCATAGAAGTTCTTTTTTTAAAAACTTTTAAAAGTGTTTTATTTAGGGGTGCCTGGGTGGGTCAGTTAAGCATCTGACTTTGGTTCAGGTCATGCTCTCACAGTTCGTGAGTTCCAGCCCTGCATGAGGCTCTGTGCTGAAAGCTCAAAGCCTGGGGTCTGCTTTAAGATTCTGTGTGTGTGTGTGTGTGTGTGTGTGTCTCTCTCTGCCCCTCCTGTGCTCACACTCTGTCTCTCTCTGTCTCTCAAAAATAAAAATAATACATTGAAAAAAAATTAAAAATGTTTTATTTATTTTTGAGAGAGAGAGACAGAGAGAGAGAGTAGGGAGAAGGAGGGAGAGAATGAGTGGGGGAGGGGCAGAGAGAGAGGGACACAGAATCAGAAGTAGGCTCCAGGCTCAGAGCTGTCAGCACAGAGCCCAACACAGGGCTCAAACTCATGAACTGAGACATCATTACCTGAGACAAAGTCGGACGCTTAACCGACTGAGCCACTGGGTCGCCTCTCTTTAGAAGTCCTTTAACTGATTACTTCTACACAGAATATATTTCCAAAAATTTTATATAAAAATGTTTAATAAAGTAAAGCTTCTTACAAAAGGCAGTAATTATTAATTTTATTCTTTATCTCAGCTCTCTTTTTGATGCTTGTGTGGAAAACCCAATTTTCTACATTTTTAACTATGAATTTCGTCTTAAACTGGGGCCTTCATACCAAAATTCTTTTAGGAACAAATCCTTGTTATCAAACAAAATCTTACAGATTAAAATTGAGCTCCCCCAACTGAAGCCCAGGTGAGGGGCTCTAGGATCCTTCCCCTTCTGTGTTTCTATTCTAACCCTGAGATAACTCTAAAGAACCCTAATGCTTTCAGAGACAATGTTTTAAACTATCCTCTAAAATATAAGGATTTCCCAATTATAAAATCACTTACTACAGGATCTTCTATTACCATTACCTTCCTTTTAACTTCTACCTGAAAGTTCCCTAGTAAGGCTCAGTAAAACATAATAGCAGTGTTTAAGATGAGGTTAGACTAATACCATAGAGTCCATAAAACGTATTATGCAATTTGATTATAACCATGTAAAAATGTAATTGCATACAACAGAAAGGATTGGAAAGTACTTTCAACAAATTGTAAACACTTTTATTTATGTTCATTGGAGGTTTTTTTTTAATGTAAAAATTGTTGGTGTGGAATAAACCCTTTTTACAAGGAAACTTGAGCCCTTTAAGTATCTTGAAAGTCAGCAGAAGAGAGTAGGTAAGAGAGTTAAGAGCAAGAAAAGTTACAGAAAGCAGATTAGAATACACTGGAATTTTTTTATTCACTTGCTTTTATATAACTGGAAAATAACCAGGTAGAGGCTTATTTGGGAGAGTAAAATTTTTAAAAGATGCAGATGCCCTGGAAGTAATACTGATTATTTGGCCTTACAGTGATTTGATTCAATCAGATGGTTTTCTGAGACCATTGATTGGGACTGTCAAAAAAACAAAACAAAACAAAAAAAACACTTAGAAAAGCAGGTCTAGAGGATACTGGGGCGGAGGGGGGAGACAAAAAAATTGGAGGGTGAAGGTGAAAAGTGAAGACAAACTTTGTCTAATCTAATCTTGCATGAGACTCGCTCTGTGTCTAAAAAAGAAAACAAAATCTCCCTTTTTCCTTTGGTTGACTCTAATAATGCATGCCCTGCTTCTGGGAGCTATAACTTGTTTGCAACTTTCAGATTACTTATACTAGTGGTGAAATACATTTTGGAGGACTACCGTGGGAAACTATCCCATCTTAGAAGCACTGCTTCTAGAAATAAGTATATTCTGAATTCTCAAAAGGCACTTACAATAAACTTTTGGTAAACTAGGAATTGCCTATAATCATCTGATTCTCAGAGAGAATTCAGGAGGAAATTAATGGTTATAAGTTCATAGAAATCATTTTTATTAGTTACAAAGAAAGAACCTCAAAGAATAACATGACCAGTGCTATAAAGATAACTAAAATGGACTCAGCCTGTTTGGGCTGCAATAACAAAATACTAAAGATTGGATGGTAGAAGAAATTTATTTGCAATCACATCTGGAGGCTATAAGTCCAAGGTCAGGGGCCTACATGGTAAATTCTTGGTGAGGGCGCTCTTCCTCTCTTGCAGAGACCTACCTTCTCATTGTATCTTCACATGGTCTTTCTTCCATCCATACAGGAGGTCTTATTAGGGCCCCACACTTGTGAGTTATTTAATACTAATTACCTCCTTATAAGCTCTACCTATAAATATAATCACATCAAGGGTTACGGCTTTGACATATGAATTTTGTGGAAACAGAATTCATTCTACTGTAGACTACTTAAAAATTGTAAGCAATTGCCATTAGGAAAAAAGGAAAGAAAACTTGAAACTTATTAGGCACTGTCATCTCCCTCTTGCCTCCAAAGCTATGGCTTTTTCTGTGAAGCACATAAAATGGAAGCAATTTCTCTTTTGCTTTATTCTACATTTTGTCTATTATATGACTATAAACATGAATTATACATTGATCACCAAAAGTACTGGCTATCAAAGAGGAGAACATACTACCTTCATGAATGGTTAGCTTATAGAACATGCTCAGTTTATATAAAGAGCTATATTTAAACATAGCTTTATGGATAAAGGTTGTTCAGGGAGCAGGTCAACTGATTCTTCAAATATCTATGTAGTTATGTTTAGGACCGTTGGAGGTCCTTAGGATGTATCACTACTTGAATATCAAAAATAAAAGTTCAAAATAATACAGAACATAGTCGGGGTACCTGGGGGGTTCAGTCAGTTAAGTGTCTGACTTCAGCTCAGGTCATGATCTCGCTGTCTGTGAGTTCGAGCCCCGTGTCTCGTTCTGTGCTGACAGCTCAGAGCCTGGAACTGCTTCAGATTCTGTATCTCCTGCTCTCTGTCTCTCCCCTGCTCATGCTCTATATCTCTCTGTCTCGCAATAATAAATAAACACTAATTTTTTTTAAATGCAGAACATAGTTATATTCTATTTTAATGTTATATTATTATGGAAAAAATTATTATAATGAGGTCTCTTGGAACTAACTACAAAAAACCACTTGGGGTAGGATCCAAATTATGTCCACATTAAACCAGATTTTATACTAAGCTAGGTAATGTTAAAGTTGAACTTCAATGTGTCTTAATTTTTACATAATTTAAAATGTAGAATATCAACCAAGTCTTGTCCTTACTTATTTTATGTCCCTAAAATTCAATTATTGATTTCTAGTTTTATATACAAGTACAAAATGAATGAAAATATTAATGTAACTTACTTTACATAATTCCCTAAAACTTTGTAAACTGATATTTTGGAAAAAATGCATACTTTAGGGGCGGCTGGGTGGCTCAGTCGGTTAAGTGTCCGACTTTTGCTCAGGTCATGATCTCGTGGTCTGTGAGTTCCAGCCCCGCATTGGGCTCTGTGCTGACAGTTCAGAGCCTGGAGCCTGCTTGGATTCTGTGTCTCCCTCCCTCTTTGAACCACCCCTGCTCACACTCTGTCTGTTTCTCAAAAATAAACATTAAAAAATTTTTTAAAATGCATTAATTAAAAGCACTGAAGGTACTAATCTACCCATGAAAATATCCCATAGAGTTTAAAATTAAAGTAGAATAGACATGGCAGGAGGGTTTTGATGTGTGGCACAAAGCAGATGTACAATATTAATTTCATAAGTGAATGACAGATGAAGTCATAGCATAAGTGTCTTTTATTAAACTATAAGGAAGCCATTAATGAACAATCAGACCACTTTTGTGAACCTGTGCATGTACGAATATTTCATGTCAATTATGACCAACTCAGTGGTATAACAAGAAATTTCATTTTGAATTGACAACTTTTAGAATTAAATTATTTCCCCCCAACCTCCAGTTCTGGCACAGGCTTATGGCACACAACAACAACAACCACAACAACAACAACAACATACGAAATGCTGGGGACTACTATTTCTATATCTGAGAGTATCTGTTTGACCTTCTATAATTTTAAGGATTCTGGCAAGAAGTTAAAGCTAGGTAAACTAAATACAACTCTTGGTTTTAAATATAAAACCAGTCCTTAAGGATTCTTTTGAAGTGAATAAAAAATATGCCAAGGGGCTACTTTTGCTACTACTGAAAGAATGTCTTGTTCTAATGCCAGAAACAGTTTAAGTGAATTTTTTTTTAAAATTCTGAAGTAAAGGAGAAATAGTTTATAACTTGAAACTTCCACAATGGTAAATATGGCATATGCATTATACATAATGTCTTGAATAAGGAAACCTTCCTACAAATATAAAAGCAAAAAAAATCCATTTTCCAGATTTTAAGAGCCAAAAAAAAAAAAAAAAAGAGTTAACTATTGTTAAAGAACACCAGCAATAACATTTGGAGGTTCAAAACATAAGCAAAACAAAACAGAGAGCTCTGAAGACTTCAATAATGCTACTTTTCTTTCTAGTTTAAGGAAAGGTTAGATTGTTGTTAAATTTCCAAAACGTGATGAAGGTTCTATTTAAGTACAATTTAATGACTGAGCTGCAGCTCTGAACAACCATTTTAGAGAGTTTTAATAACATTTTAATAGAATGACATCTTTGAGAACTCAGAATTACTGTCATTTGGGGATGAAGAATGAGAACATCCCTATGTCACCATCATACAGCAAACGACATGTAGTGCTTTTGTCATTAGTGTTAGATTTCGGGGCTTTTCCTAAATACCTGGGTTTAAACGTAACCTAAATAAAAGGGCACAATAATTAGGTATGCTTATTTCCTAAGTGATTATTCTAGTAGAAACAGAAACCTTCAACTTTCTTAAGTTGCTAGGTTCTCTTTTTTCAATCATCAAAATTTATGTTAAAAAAAAGTAAAAATTAAGTTGTATGCTAGTAACCAGGATTACCTTGAAGAATATGCTGATGCAGGGATATTACATAAGCAGTTTGTAAGGACATTAGCTTTACACACTTGAGAGTAAAAACAGTATACATCTTTAACAAGAAAAAAATAAAAATGGGGATAACAATGTTTATGAACTAGCTGAAATAAATACTGCATGTAACAATGAAATATAATTTGAAGAACACACTATTAATACTAAATATATGACATACATATGAAACACTCATTTGAGTGTTCATAAAATCTAAGGCAATGAAATATAAAAAATAAGCAGACTGTATTTTTTTATGTTAAAGATCACTTAGATTGAGTTCGCTGATTTTAAAAAATATAATGAAAATGACTTATAGGGCACCTGTTGTTACTGACAAGGATAAGTAACTTACAGGAATTATTTAATCTATTCTGGACAATAGATCTACGAAGCAGAGATTTTTATTATCCTTATTTATGTATAAGAAAACTGATCACAGTTAGGAAATATTAGACATTTGAATTTAGATCTTTCTCATTCCATAACCCATTTGCTTAACTAAAATGCAGCTCTGCATAGTTTAAAATATTCTTGGTAAATGTTTTTCACATATATTTGTGGCACTCTTTTCATATATAGAATAATTAGAATTATTAGACATTAACCTTCTATCACTTCAAATAACCAAACAAAAATATCCAACTCTATCAGAATCTATAAATACAGAATTAATATCATGTTTTATACAACTTTTAAAAATTGTATTCCTCTCAAGTTCATAGAACCCCCCAAATTTTATCGCTCTTCTGAAGATGAAGAAGCATGGATTAAATGTGCAAAAATAATGGGGAGCCAGCATGTGTTAATAGAGTCTGAGAATCTGGAAGAGCAACAAGGCAGAAGGTTAAAATGCTTAAATCAGCATTACTGTTGGCCTGCATAATTCTTCATAGTTACAGATTTAGCCAGGACCAGTGTTTGGGGACTAGATCATAAGGTCTTGACTAATTGGTTGCCTTGATATACTGCTTCCTTATAAAGGGGTTTCAGTATTTGGTTATAAAATGCTCTATTAAGTTTGTTGCTAGCCAGCCTCTCATTCAACAAAGTCCATTTCCTTTCTGACTAATGCTTCTTGTTAAGCTGACAGCAGCTTTAAACATCTGGCAAGGAGTCAGTAATACAGGTATGGCAGCACAAGGTGTTCTGGAAAATGATTTGCTTTGGTGTAAATATCCTATCTAAAATATAAAATAGCCTTCAGGTAAGCTAAATTAAGGTTCTTGTATTGCCAATTTGAGTAGAAGCTAAACTTCAGAGATACAGAAGATGTTTACATCTCCATACACTGGACATTTTAGAAAACTGTATGTTAAAATAAACATTATAACTTTGTAACATTCACTAGCATTCTTAATAAAGAGTTTCGGGAAAAGGTGGGCTGGCGCTTGTTTCCATTTTACAACACTTTTTCTCATAATGCCTCCAGAATCATAGATACCAAACTTGCCTAGCTGTTCTTAAGGAAGTTGAAATGCAGAGAAACCAATGTTTTCAGGAAAAAAAAAATCACTGCGAATCTCTAAGCAGGTGAAACTTTTATTTCCATCCAGTGGAAAATTGCTAAGGAGAATTTTATTAAATCCTGAAATCTATGCAGTGTCAATCTTTTAATGTTACTATTCCTCTGGTACTATGATTAGGATCTCTAGGTCACAGTAGCAAATATTTAGAGACATTGACTAAGACGCTAAGATCCCAGGTTTCCAGAAGCACTGTAAAGGAACAAAACCATGCTATATACCCCTGGAAATTCAATCCCTAAGAGATTCCTTATACAACTAACTTAATCTATGACAGGTATATAACCACATAGATTTTTAACACAAGTAAGGACCATGTTCCCACCTCTCCTGTTAAAATATGAAAACTGAGTTCTAGAGATGAACTGATTTGGCCAAACTAATATGGTAATACATGGCCAAGATAGGATTAAAGTCTAGGTCTTGGCTTTTATGGAACTTCTTCAGTTAGTATGTAGATTGTAAAATTGTGGGGAAAAGGAAAGAATAGGGGTGGTGGGCTAACTTAAAAGTTATAGCCTGAATATCTGCTTTCAGTATAAGCTGATATTGCTCTAAAGATTCTATCAATTCATTTGCAAGAGTAGGCACATTTTAGCAACTGAAAAGAGCTGTGGAGATAAGGTGCTGGGCCTAGGAGCTTACATTCAATATTATGTGATAAGATGGCTCAGAGGGCATAACTAATACACCTGACTTTCAACATTTTGGCCATTCATACCAGCTGCACCTCATGGCTGGTTTATCACTGCACAAAAGACATCTTTGTTGTTGTTATTCTAAAGCAAGGCAGACCGCCACGTGCAGTGCCTTATTTGGATGTGTCTCGAGTCTTAAGACTACCCTACATTCTGCTACAAATGGTCCTTGAGAGCCTGTCTAGATGTTCTGGCAGGATTGTGCGGCTACCTGTATACCCTCCACCAAAGAATGGTCCTCTTCAACTGTGCACATAGCTTTGGGTGGTATGCACATGGAGCCATGAGGGAGGAACAGGACACCAGCCCAGCCAGCCAGGTCAGCTGAATCAACCTTTAACAATCAATGGGGTGACAGATGTCACAGCCAGATCACTCTCACATCCAAAAAGACACTGCGTAAAGACATCTTTAATATTCCCATCTCCTCCCATAATCGACAATAAATAACAAATTCTCATAATTTACCCCATTCACAAGACATGTGAATTCAATGACTACATATCAGCTTTATATGAGCTACTGTGCTGGGCACTCTGAGGGATATTTAAAAGTGGATAAGCCAAAAATGAGACAGCTTTTAGAGATGTGAAGGTTGTGTCCATACAAGGATGACCAGCTTGGGGGCAGGGGGCAGGGATAAGGACTGAAATACAGACTTTATGAAAGCTTATGCTCTGCTTGACAAGCCTTTTGCTCTGAAAGGTAGCTGTCACCAGGTGGGACCAAGGAACATCTTTTTTAAATTCACATAATGGTGCCTGGGTAGGCTACTTAATGGTGGCTTTGGACACAAAATGCCACCAATCTTTTGATAACACAAATTTGATGACATTTCTCACTAACTTTTTCAATGGTTCTCCAATGCTTCAAGAAGAAAAGCCAGTTCAGATGATATTCAAGGTCCTTCACATTGTCTTACCTACTTTTCTTGCTTTATAACCTACTACTTCTATAGGCAGACTCTTCTAGTCATATTTCAACCTTTAACCAAATCTAGAACATACCATATTCTTTTCTTTTTTTTCAGTAGGCTTCACATCCGCTTGGAGCCCAATGTGGGGCTTAAACTCATGACCCTGAGATCAAGACCTGAGCTGAGATCACGAGTCAGTAGGAGCCACTCAGGCGCTCCTAAACCATGTTCTTTTATGCATCTCTGCATTTTTTTCAGGTAGGAATGCTCTCTCCCAAGGCCCACTCTACTTATGGAACTCCTATTCACCCATTAACGCTCAGATCAACTATTCCTTTGTTCAATCCCCGCTAATGTGAGTCACACCCTGTTCTTTCTCCCACAGTATTCTGCGTATCATTAGATCATGCCACATGAACAGATTATATGGAACTTAGTTGTTCATGTTTTTCCCTCAAAACAGCAGGTCTTATTCTCAATATCTGAAAAATACAGTAAACAAATAAAGGAAAATATAACTTCAAGTAGCTTATACTTATTTGGGAAGATGACAAGGTAACTAAAAATAATCACATATAAGGTAAGTACATATAGAAATGTAAAGGNATAAATAAAAAAAACATAAAAAAAAAAAAAAAAGAAATGTAAAGGTATTTCACATCTGCTGTTTAGTTCACTCACTCACTGTCCATAAGAGCCAGGCAAGCCTTTACCAAAGACCCAGATATGTCAAAGGAAATAATGAAACACTTTCAAAGACTCTTTAGATGATTCAGAGGAATGAAGAAATCATTAAGAGTCTTTTATTTTTTATTTATTTATTTATTTTTAATATTTTTTATTTATTTCTAGGAGAGAGAGAGAGAGACAGCGTGAGCAGGGGAGGGTCAGAGAGAGAGGGAGTCACAGACTGAAACAGGCTCCAGGCTCTGAGCTGGCAGTCAGCACAGAGCCCGACGCGGGGCTCGAACCCACGAACCGCGAGATCATGACCTAAGCGAAAGTCGGACGCTTAACCGACTAAGCCCCCCAGGCGCCCCATGAAGAGTCTTTTAGGAGGAGTTGAAAGATTTGGTTTCTGGTCCTGGGTTTGTCACTTATTTGCTGTGGGACTTCAGACAAATCCACTGGTTTTGCTTGGCTCTAATTTTCTTATAGCACTGTTCCCATTAGGGTTAAGATTCTCAAATTGATAATATATACAAAAGGATATTTAAAACTAGAAAATTCCGCTTTAAGTGAATGTTAAAACTGACATTTTTTTGTTGGTGAAATGACAGATTTAACACATAAATTTGTGATTCATCCAACATTAACATCCACTGACTATGAGATACTGGTTGCTTTTGCTGGACTCCAAGAAGTAAAAAACCTCGTTTCTGCTGTAGAGAATCTTAGTTTGGGGGAGATGATGGGGCTGTTCATAATAAAATAACTACAGGGAAAAATGTGCAAAGAACTAAATAAGGGAAACAGGAATCAGTGTAAAGGAATTCAAAAAGAGAAGTCATTTCTGTTGGGGTGGCTATGATGTTTTCATAACAAAGCAGTGATTTCAGTAGGGTGTGTAAGAAAGAGTATTTTGAAATTCTGGGTATAGAATTTTAGGGTAAATGCATAAGAAGGGGTAGAGAGATAACAAGGATCTTAAGAGCAGTAGACTAGTCGGGTAGAGCAGTATGTTTTCAGAGGGCAGCTTCTGATTAGGCAGCACAAGTAGGTTACAGATGGTGTACGGGCGGTTGCTAAGTACCGTGGCTCTCTGCTTCACTTTGGGGACAGGGACAGTGCTGCTCTCTCTTTTAGCCTGAGACCGGCTAAAAGGTGTTCGTTTATTACTATCTCAGATGTATTGTTACAGAGAGTCAATCGATGCCAAATTCAAACACACTGATCCTGGTTTTTAGTTTGAAAAAAACTGTTGCAAGAGACTTCCTTTTTTTTTTTTTTTTTTTCTTCCTGTTTTCATTGTGTTGGAGAAAAGAGAGAGAATGTCAGAAGGAATGTTCGTCAACAAGATAGAAAATTAATTTAAGGCTCTTCCTTTATTAGCTGTAATAGCTTAAGCATGGTGACTAGAACCTTCTTGAATAAATGAGTTAAACTGGGAGGTAACTTTCAATGTCAAGCTGGCATGAAGACATTGAGCTACTAGACCCAGAAGGGCAAAGACTACAAAACAAAACTCAGGGCAAGACAATTATTTTAGTCAAACAAGGATAAAAAGATTAAATTTATATGGAGTTAAAGCTTCTTAAAAACTTAGTGTGGAATATATTTAACTCTAACAAATTGCTTTAACAAGACTTTCTAGCACTAGGTTCATATTACCCTGAAAATCACCAGGCTAAGCATACATTATATTTTGAAGGAAAGAGCAAGAAGCAACTCATTTATAATTTAGCTTTCAGATAACGTTATCTGGTTATTGAGGGAATGCAAAACATTACCACCTTATAGCAATATCATCTAATACTTCAGTGGTAAATATAAATACTGAACAAATAAGAGGAAGACAGAATGAAGGGAAGTAACATTTATGAAGCACTCTTTATGTGTCACACATTGTTTCTTGGTGCTTTTATATTTGTTACTTCATTTAACCCTTGAGACAATTTCAGTCATTGGGATGCCTGGTGGCTCAGTCTGTTAAGTAGCTGACTTCAACTCAGGCCATGATCTCACAGCTCATGAGTTCAAGCCCTAAGTTGGGCTCTGTGCTTACAGGTCAGCGCTTGGGAGTCTGCTTTGGATTCTGTGTCTCCATCTCTCTCTGCCCCTCCCCTGCTCATGCTCTGTCTTTTCTTTCTCTACAAAAAAAAAAAAAAGAAAGAAAACAGGGTGCCTGGGTGGCTCAGTCGGTTAGGTTAGGTAGGTATCCAACTATGGCTCAGGTCATGATCTTGCAGTTCATGGTTTGAGCCCCACCTTGAGCTCTCTGATGACCACTCAGAGCCTAGAGCCTGCTTCAGATTCTGTTTCTCTGCCCTCTCTCTGCCCCTCCCCCTGGTTGTGCGCTCTCTCTCTCTCTCTCTCTCTCAAAAATAAATAAAAACATTAAAAAAATTAAAAAAAAAACAAATAAGTTCAGTCACTTAGATATTTTAAATGAGAAAACTGAGATTCTAAGAGGTTAAATAACTTGCCTATAACCACCCTGAAAGAAAACAATTCTATTAAAAGTCTACTCCAAAGCAACAGTAAAATTCTTTTTTTGTTTTCCCTTTACTGCCTCTCTTGGAAGGTGAATCCTCAAATCTTGATATATAAAATAAATGTTAGAATTGCCTATATTACTTATGAAATGGATAACTGCTACCTGGCCCTTAGGCATATTTTCAATTTCACTTAATGAGATATAATCACTGAAAGGAGATTAACATCCAAAAGCAAGTGAACATTCAAATCTAATTTTACAGATACTAGTTGTTGGCCTATATCAGCAAATTCCTGTACAGAGAGGAAATTACGTATCTTACTTGTCACCTCCGTTCCTATGCACATGGCACATGGGTAGCGGGCCCAGTTATGCCTTTCATGTGCATATATTTGTGACTTTTGATTTCCTGTTGGCTGGGTAAGATAAAAGTTTTCCTAAAGTAAGATAATTGGATAAAAGACAAATGAAAAAACGAGGTGGAATCTGCTACAAATAACTTAAAAAACAAAAATCAAAGCAGAAGAAAACAATAGCTATAACCAAAAAAGACTTATTACTTCCTCCTGAACTGAATTCCCATCTGCTTTTAAATGGCAACATGTTTTTCCATTAACTGGAAGCTACAGCCAAGAAGCCAAAGACAATGAGGTTCTGGCCACCGGGGAGTAGAAGGCGCAGGATGGCTGAAGACGCTACTACCCGCTTCGGCCTCTCTGGAAAGGCTGTTCCCCAGTGTTCCCATATTCTCCATCTAGCTGACAACAAACTTACTGTTGGGACTCTTCTGAGAATTAAAGAAATGTTTCAGTTCTCTGTATACCCTCTCTCCAGAGAGGGAAAATGGAGTAACTCAGAAGGGTATGAGAAGCCATTTGAAACACTAAGCCTGTATAAGCTGTTAGGAAACAATGTTGACTCGGCAAAATAAAACACTTGGTCGGTGAAAAGAAAACATTTTTTAAAAAGTAACTTCGTTCCAACCCAGTCATTAAAAGTACCTGTATCATCTCCAGTCACTCTCTACAGCCTTTTTTGGGGTGTCATTTATTTATTTCTTAAAGTAAGTTCTATGCCCAATGTGGGGCTTGAACTCACAACACTGAGATCAAGAGTCACATGCCCTACTGACTGACCCAGGCAGGCACCCTTCTCAACAACAGCTTTTTTTTTTTTTTAATATTTTTATTTATTTCTAGGAGAGAGAGGGAAAGAGAGATAGCGTGAGCAGGGGAGGGTCAGAGAGACAGAGGGAGACACAGACTCTGAAATAGGCTCCAGGCTCTGAGCTGGCAGTCAGCACAGAGCCCGACGCAGGGCTCGAACCCACGAACCGCGAGATCATGACCTAAGCGAAAGTCGGACGCTTAACCGACTAAGCTACCCAGGCGCCCCTCAACAACAGCTTTTTAATAAAAAAAGCAAAAAACAAAAAACAAAAACTCACCACAGTTAAACATCTTATGTTTCTAAAAGACAGACACTGGTGTGAGCAGTTTCCTCATCTCTGGTTCACCTGGCCAAATTCTTGTATATACAGCTAATCGTGTACAGTGTAAAATTAATATATAATACAGATAATATACTAATTATATGATATTGATGATACTACTCTCTTAAGCAGACAATTTATCGCCATTTTCATTTGATACCAAAAGTGGCCAATGAGATACTCTCAAATCTGAAAAAGCAGCGCCTGTAGCAGCCTAACAAAGTTAGGGGGCTCTCCTTATGGTAACAAAGGGAAGTCTATTCTTCCTAAGTATAATTTTTTAAATCTCTTTTCTTTTTCTGTTTATTAAATGTTTGATGAATACGTATTATGTATTAGGTTCTGTGCTGAAGGATACGGCCTTGGCCTGAGGAGGAAACAAATGAGTTGTATCAGTGGTACAGCACTGGGTCTATACGAGTCAGGTGACTGAGTTTCCAGCTTGAATTTGTCTTACTGCTAAAAACTAAAAAAAGCAAAATGAATTTTGGCTTTCAATATTGCAGCATTATTTTCATTCTGATGGAAAGAGGTGGGGGGAAAGATGGGAACTTTGATTTGAAGCTAAATGTTATCTATCTTAGATTTCTTATTTATTAACTTTAAGACTTTTAAGAACATAATTGTTCTCTTCAAACAATAGGGTACCTGTGTGAAGTGCCTAAATAATCAGACCAAAAAAAAAAAACCAAACAAACCCAAAACAAACAATATGAAACAAATCTGTCTTGCCCACATCGAAAATTCTAGAACTAAGATGTAGCTCTGAATAAAATTCCTATGAAGTTGTAATAATAATATATGGATTACAATTAGAACTGCAGTGGGATATACTTCCCCCACCTCAGCATTATGGGACCTTAAAATGTTTCAAGGAGACGCAGAATTTTCTGCTACTTTTCCTGTGACTATTGTTAGAAGATCTGATATAAAAATTAATGAGAAATGAATGTGCTTATACTGTAGATTCAATAAGGCATGTACTACATAAGACCTAGCAAGCTGGTACAATAATTCCTGGCACCAAGTGAGTTTTTTCCTTTCTGCCAGATGGACCTCATTGGCTTTGATTTTGTTTGCATTTCTATGTTACTATCCTGAATTACTTCAAAGTGAGAAAGGCACATTTATATCTTGCGAACTGCTCTTCCATTTCCCTCAGCTCAAGCAAAAGATTTATGGTTTCTTTCTTTGCTGTTTCCTGTAAAGGGACATATATACATGATGCTGCCCTTGGTCTCACATCAAGAACTGAATTCTAGAAATACCTGAGCAGTCAGTTAACAGCAGCTAGATGCTCATAAGGATTATTTTTTCAGCTAGGACTGAATGTACTTCAACTGCTTCTCAAAGTACTTTCTACATGGTTTTTTTTTTTTTTTTTTTACCACCTCTAGTGAAAATTTCTCCTCTCTACAGGGGGAAATATCAAATATACGTAGTGCATAGTTGAGACACAACAATGAGGAGATTTGGGATTTATTTTGGTTCTTGTAATTAGCTATGACTGCATGACAGACTCAGTCCAACTTTGCATGAAAATTGATCTACAATACTCTCTGAGTACCACTAATGATCTATTATGTACTAATCTCTTAAGTATTTACAGAAGAAAGATTACAAACAATAGTAAGTAGATAGAATGCGGAATCTCAGTCTGTTGAATAACTTAGAATTAAAAAAATCTACAATTTCTTACTAAAAAAGATATTAATTTCCCAGTACAAATCCTTATCAGTGATATTCAGAAGATATTTCTATGTGAAGGACTATAGTCTGTCCTTTACTTAAGAAGTGCATGTAGAAAAGATGCACAATTATGTTAATGGAATTTTATTTTGTAAATAAAAATGGCCTAATTAAAGAGCTACTAAGGAGAGAAAGAAATGTTTACCTGCCATACTTAAAATTTTCATATTCACAGAGATCTTGCTATTCCTACTGAGAGTATACTTTCACAGCTAAAGGCAGACTATCCCTTCTGAAGTTTTTATGAGAGAATCTTTGTTAACATACAAGTAGATGGACATAATTTTCCAAAATGGTAAAAGATGGTAATGATACAATTTCTGCCAAATCTTGTACTTCTGAACCTTTGCATGATATCCTAATTTCATTTTTATTCTCTCTATAAGAAAACAATATGTAAAGCTGTGTATCATTTCCATTTGATAGGTCAAGAAATCAAAGTTCAGAGAAGTGTGTGAATGATTGGAAGCTGATGTATCAAAAAAAAACAGAAAGAAGAAACTTATACTTCTAACCAAGTGTTCTCTCCACTATATCGTGTTAATTCTCTGAAGACTACATTTTGTGACGCAACAGAAACCATGTAAAAACAACTGAGATATAATAGAGGCCAGGCAAAATGCAATTTAATTTAGTGATTACCTGTCATGCAGTGCATTTACTGTTTTAAGATTTCTTAACATATGGCTATTTAAAACAGTTGGCATCAAGCAGTCTTTTTGCTAGTGACCCCAACCCACTGCTTTCCTGCCACCAGGTATTTTGAGAAGAACTATCTTACCTCTGCTCCTGAATATGTATCAGTTTGGAGGATGAGTTCAGCCAAATCGACGTCATTACTGATTGGCATAGAGCGAAACTGCAGGTTAAATATTTCCCTTCTTGTTGATGCATCTGGTAATGGCACATAGATGATTCTATCAATTCTTCCAGGCCGCATCAAAGCCTGTAAAGAGGATGAGACAATGCAGAAAACCCAAGCTCAGAACTGACATTCCACATGAAAGGTACCAAAGAAAGGGGATATCTAGAATCTAAGAATAACCTGCTATTACTCATAATTGGTACATGAAACAAGTACTAGGGATTCTATAATCTATTTTAAAGACTCAAACAAATAAACCATGTTCAGAATACTTTTGAAAGTAGCAGAGCAATACTTCTTAGGCTTTCTGCTTCTCAGCAACTGTCAGGTCAATAAAAGATGGCTATTCTCTTTTGGGGAAGTGTGTAATATGACTTGTATTCATTGTATCAAAAGACTTTTTTTTGGAATTTCCTGCAATACCTCTTAAAATATGGGTTAAGCTGCTTTAGAGAGTCCTTAAAATAGCACAACTCTAATAAAAGAATACTTCTAGAGCTCAAAGTAGTCAAATGAACTTCCCTCATATTTTATTGGAGGCTCATGCCTAAATTATCTTAGAGCTAATGAGTTCATGTATTCAGAAAACCATACTAAGCAGGCACTATACACTAGACATTGTTCTTAGTACTAGGAAATAGCATGAATAAGACAGATTTATCTACAATTGATTGTGGTGATGGCTGCATAGATCTGTGGATATACTAAAAGCCACTGAACTGTGTGTTTTAAATGGGTGAATTTTATGTTTATTCTATCTCAATAAAGTTGTTAAAATAGATACAGGTCTAAAATGTGTGTATGTGGGTGTGTTAAGGGGTTGAGACAGCTTTCAGTTGGGGTAGTGAGAGAAAGCCTCTCTGAGGAAGTAACTTATGCTAATATCCAAAGGAGTCAGCTGTAGAAATTCTGGAGGAAGAGCATTCAAGGTAAATGGAAGATCAAGTGCAAAGTCAAGAATGACTAGTATGCTCCAGGGAAAGAAGAAAAATAATGTGATAGAGTGAATAAAGAAAAGAGAGGTAGGAAATGAGGTCAGAAAGATAGTCATAGGCAGCTGATAATGCCTTAAAAGATACAGTAATGACTATGGATTGTATTCTACTTTTAATGAGAAGTCATTGGAAAGTTTTAAGTAGAAGGTGAATTGGTAAGATTTATGTTAAAAGATAACTCATGGGTCAACATCAAAAGGTCTAGTATGTATTACTTTAATACCAGAAGGAAAAGAAAGAGAAGATGGGGCAGAAAAAATATTTGAAGAAAAAAGAGCCAAAATTTCCCCAAATTGGTAAACAAACACATTTACAAAATCAAGATTAGTGAATCTCAAATAAAATGAATACAAAGAAAGCCACACCTACACATGTCATAGCAAACTGCTGAAAACTGAAGAGAAAATCTTGAAAGCTGCTAGACTGAATATGGGGAATGATAATTTCAATCACCAATGACTCTCAGTCAAAACAAGGAAGGGAAGAAACCAGCAGAACAGTATCTTTATAGTGCTGAAAGAGGGGCACTGGGTAGCTCAGTCAGTTAAGTCTCAGATTTCGGCTCAGGTCATGATCTCACAGTTCATGAGTTCAAGCCCTTCTGTCCGGCTCTGTGCTGACAGCTCAGAACCTGGAGCCTATTTTGGCTTCTGTGTCTCCCACTCTGCCCCTCCTCTGCTCATGCTTTCTCTCTCTCAAAAATAAATAAACTCTAAAAAATTAAAAAAAAAAAAGTGCTGAAAAAATGAAAATGTCATCCTAGAATTCTAGTCCCAGTGAAAATTTTCTTCTTCTTCTTCATCTTTTTTTAGAGAGAGAGAACACAACTGGCGGGTAGAGCCTTTATGAAAGAGAGAGAGGGAATCTCAAGTAGGCTCCACACTCAGCCCAAAGTCCGACATGGGCTCAATCCCACGACCCTGGGATCATAACCTGAGCCAAATCAAGAGTCGGCTCCTCAAATGACTGAGCCATCCAGATGCCCTGAAAATATTCTTTAATAATGAAGGAAAAATGAAGTCATTTTTAAACAAAAGAAAATTGAAAAAATTTGGTGTCGTTAAAACTGCACTACAGAAAACGCTAAATGATGTTCTTCAGGTTTAACAGAAATGACATGAGGTGGAAACCTGAATCTTCAGGAAGAAATGAAGAGCATTGGAAATGAAACACCACAAAACTGTATATGCCTTCCACCTCCAAAAAAAAAATCACTCTTTTTGCTGACATAATCAGAAACGGGATTTCTTGAAGATTTAAGAGACACTTATAAATAGTGAAACACAGTATATTTCTACATGTGCACTTCTTTTTTCATCTAAACTTCTGAATAAGAAGTTATTTATTTTGAATAAGATAAACAAAAATTTCCAGTTACTTTCTGTTGTGGAGACCAGACTATTCTTCCTTCCATGTAATTTTTTTTTTTTTTTGCATGTGCACATTTTGAATGAAATATCCAGAAAAAAAGGTGTGATAGAAGTAAATGTAGAAACTAAGAAGACGGGAACTCAAACATGAACATCTTCTAATTAAAAACAACCAACCCCAAAACTCCTGAAAATGTAGCTGAGACCATACATAAAATACTGGGAAATATAAACATGGAAAATATAAACATCAGAACCCCATGTGGTTGGCTCTGTGGAAATTAGTTTTTAGAGAACAAATGTGCACATGTGCACACACACACAAATCATGATAATCTGTGAGTAAGAAACTGACCTCTATCTCTGACCCAAGAATTTCATATCTTTTGCCAAGTCCCCATGAAATTGTGGAAGGCTAATTTGTTAGCTTTTAAATAGGGTAAAGTCTCAGAACTTTTATAGTTCTTGACATGTATGTTCCTAATGATGGAGCCTAAAAATAATATAAAGTAAAAATTGATAGGATTAAATAGATAAAAGACAACTCCACAATCACAATATGAGATTTTAATTCTTAGCAATTTTAGACCTAGAAAACAAACCAGAAAGGTACAGAGGATCTGAACAAGGCTATCAATCACTGTGATCTGATATTTATTTATGGACCACTGTACCCAACAACTGGAGAATACATATTTTTTTTCAAGTATACTTCATATATTTACGAAGATGTCTCATATGATGAGCCATAAAACAAAACTCAACAAAGTCAAAAGGACTGAAATAATACAAAGTAGTTTTCTAAGAATAGTAAATTAGAAAGGGATAACAAGAGAGGAAAACCTCAAACACATGAAAAATTAAACAATACCCTTCTAAGTAAACTGTAGGTCAAAGAGGAAATCATAAGGAAATTAGAAAATGTTTCAAGTTGAATGCTAATGCAAATCTAACATCAAGATAAAGTGCTTAGAGACACATTTATAACTTTAAATGCTGATGATAGGAAAGAAGTCTAAAATAAATGACTTATGGTTCAAAAGTACAAGGAAGGAAATAATAAAGATCAGAGTAGAAATCAATGAAACAGGAAACAAAGAGAAAACTGAAAGTCAAGTGTGGTTCTCTGTAAAGATTAAAAAAAAAAACAACTTTAAATTCTAACTAGATTGAACAAGGATAAAAGACAGAACAAATCACCAACATCAGAAATGGAAGAGAAGTTATCACTACATATCATACAGAGATCAAAAAGAAAAATAAGAAAATACTATCAATAGATTTATGACAATAAACAACTTTGATAAAAAAGAAAAATAAGCTCCTTGGGGTGCCTGCGTGGTTCAGTCAGTTAAGCATCTAACTTAGGCTCAAGTCATGATCTCATGGTTCGTGGGTTCAAGCCCCGCGTTGGGCTCTGTGCTGACAGCTAGTTCAGAGCCTGGAGCCTGTTTCAGATTCTGTGTCTCCCTCTCTCTCTGACCTTCCCCTGCTCATGCTGTCTCTGTCTCTCAGAATAAATAAAACATCAAAAAATATTTTTAAAAAAGTTCCTTAAAAAATCCAGTTATCAAAATGGACAAAAAATGAAATAAAAAAAAAATCAGAATGGCCCTAGATGTATTTTTTAAATGGAACTGAATTAATTAAAAATTGAATTTATTATGACTTTCACACCAAAAACATTCTAGTTTTCAGTTTCATTTCTGAATTCTACCAATGAAGAAATAACAATATTGCACAACCAGTTCAGAATAAAGAACATTTCTCAAGTTGTTTTAGAATGCCAACATAATACTAACTCCAAAACCTAACAAAGATATCATAAAAAATGAAAGTTACAGATTAATGACCCTCATGAACATAGACTCAAAAATCCTTAAAAATATTATCAAATAGAACCTCACAATATGAAAAATGGATAAATCACCTTAACCAAGAGTTATTTCAGGAATGCAAGTTTAGTTTAACACTCAAAATCCAGTTGGTATAATTCACCACAGAAACAGAACACAGGAGGAAATTCACATGATCATTTTAATATGTGTAAAAAAGCTTTTGACAAAATTCAAGATCCACTGATGTTGAAAAACATTCAGAAAATTAGTAATAGGACTTTAATATGATAAGTAGTAACTAGAAAAACCGACAGCTAACATAATTAATATTGAAATCTTGAATGCTTTCTACCTAAGATCAAGAACAAGGTAAAAAGTCACCACTTCTACTGACAAATATAACAGAGGTACTAGTCTTTATTACAAAGGCAAAAGACAAAAGACAAAAATTAGAGGGTGGGGGGAGGAAATACAGAAGTTGGAATGGGAAAAGGTAAAACTACCTTCATTTGCAGATGACATGATTGTTTATATAGAAATACTAAGGAATCTACAAAACTACTAACAAGATTACAAGTTTATTATAAAAATTACATTTTTATATATTAAGCAATAAGCTAATAGAATATCAAGTTTTAAAAATCCACTTTATGAGAATACATAAAAAGCATAAAAAATAAAAGACAGAAATAAAATGAACAAAAAACACTTCACTGAAAACTACATCACTACTGAGAAAAATTAAAGGCCTACATAGATACACCATATTCATGAATTAGAAGACTCAATATTATTAAGATATTCATTCTTTTCCAATTTATCTATAGACTCAATGCAATTGCAATCAAAATTTCACAAGGGCTTTGTTAAAAAAAAACTGACAAACATTATAATATTTATAGAGAAATGCAAATGACTAAGAACAGTGAAAGTCAAGTTAAAAAAAAAGCTGAAGGAAGTATCCTACTTTCAATGTGAAAAAAACAAGACAGTGTGATAAGGTCCAGAGGACAGAAATATAGATCAATGGAATAAAATAAGGGATTCCATAATGGTTTTTATTTTTAAGGCACTCAACTAGGAAAGGAAAGCACTAAAAATAATAATGCTCCAACAACTAGATATTCAGATTTAAAACATCAACACTGATCCTTACCTAACACCATATTCAAAAATTAACTTGACATGGATCATAAACCCTAATGTATGAGCTAAAACTCCAAACTTAATGTTTATGTAGCCCTGAAGAATCTATAAAGCACTTTTCACATACTGTATTTCACTTATTATTTGTCCAAATCCTGTGAAGTAGATATTGTCAGACCCTTATTAAGAAAAAGAAAATGAGGCCCAAGATCATACAATAAGTGGCAGATAATGGGCTGAATGCTGAATCAATCCTTTTTCACTCTACTATCCTGCCAGTAAAATTTGATACACATATCGATAGACAAATGAAAAATATTCTTGTACTGAAATATGACATAGGTAACAAAAAACTTTAAATAATTCTTGGATCAAAAAAACATTATACATCTACTGTGGGTCAGGCCCTATTTTAGGTGCTGGGGAAACAGCTGTGAATAGCTTGGTTACTTCCTTTTTAAGTTGAAGTTATCCTTTTCACCCTTATGGGAAAACTCATATTCCAGGCTATTTTAAAATTTCCTTTCTAATAGTTGAAAAAACAACACAGCAAAGGATATAGAGCATACACGTCATCTAAGTCACTGGAACAACACTCAGCATGCATCTGGGCCTCCCCATCCCCTTCTCCTCTGCCAAGTTGTAGCTGTCCCTGGGCAGTGCAGGTTGAGTACACGTCAATGATTATAACGTTGCCTGGGCCAACAGCCAGCTAGTCTTTTTCTGGTCTGATCTTGTCAGTGAAAGTTAGCTTAAAAAACAGTAGGAAAGAGCTTTCCTTCCTGTAGAACCCTGAATGAGTTAACACCCTTCCTAAAATTTCTTTAAAAATACTGTTCTGGGATATTAGGGTGGAAGAGTGTGTTCTGAATGATGGTATGTTCTGTTATTTTAAAACCACCATATGACAACTCTCAATGAAAAAAACAAGCCAAGGCTTCCTAATACTACTCTGAGCCCTTCTAGCCCCAAGGTCACAGATACTGTGATAGCTACATGAAAACTCTATTTAAAATTATCATAGGGCAAGCTGCCTTTTCAAGAGAACTTATTCAAGACCTTGGCAAGTCTCTACATCTCAGCCCCAGTTTTCATGTGTGAAAACGAAGGTGGTTCTTTAGTCAGAGAGGGCTATGTGTATCTGACAAGAACTCTCCTCAAAATACACAGATGAAAAAACAACCCATAGAATTTCATAAATAATTCCATAAAGTTAATCTGCTTGTGCAACCAAGACTATGAATTATTAGATGGGCTTTTATATGGGCCTTCCAGACCTGATTCTAGGACTCCATGCTAGTATCTTTCCCAAAGAAACACCCACAACTTACATTACATGGTCACTACTGAAAATGTGTTATTACTATTTTAGTGATTACGCTAATTAATTAAACTAAAACCATTATCTTTTCTTCTTCTGACCTTTACAAAAAGGGCTTAAAGCATTTCTGGTATTTCATATTAAGGGTTCGTTCGTACTGATCCAACACTATTATCACAGTTACAGGGCTGCCTTTTCTATTTTTATAAATTCTGAAATTTGATACATGTAAATTCATAGTCTAGCATTGCTCAAATCTAATTTAGTTAGCATAGAAATACTTGTTCAGACCAAGGTATTAAAATAGACACGGAAAAATCAGGTCCCAGGGCTCCCATTCATTTCAAATGATCAACAAGTGTGTGTATGTGACTATGAGGAGTGCCTCCTTCTAGTAAAGAAAAGCAACACTAAGCCTTTACATTTTACTCCTATCAAAACGTATTGATGCATCATGATTCATGGAGAAAATAGTTCCAGAAACTGGGGAGAAGTTGGATCCTTGGTAAGAGCTCAGATATATTTAAAAGACACCCTGAAATTATTTTAGGCATTTCTCTCCCTCCTCTAAATCTGACAGAGTAATGGGCATGGCTAATGCTACTTCTTAATTCTCTCTTGAAATGGTCATTTCTACTCCATCTTCTTTACTATATACTTATGTGTTTTCTTACTGTCTGTCTTTCCCAACAGACTGTAGACTGTATATAATGGCAGGTATCATATTTTTTTTATTTCAACACTGTAAAGTCAGCAACAACACATACAAGGCACTCAATGTAGTCAAGACAACACAGTCTCCTGTCTAGAATATCATAACCACTTTTCTAGTCATCTTCATGCAATCTTATTCTTTCCTTCTTCTCCCTCTGTTGATCTACATTATTGCTAATAGTGATCATGCTTATATTGCAAATACTGTAACTTATTTTCTAACCATTTAATGGCACCTTAAGGGGAAAAAGCCAAATTCAAGCATAGGATTTCAGGCCTCTATAATTTTGTTGTAGCTGTCCTACCTTATCTGCAGCTACTTGAGCGCATGTAAGCACTCACAGTTAGCCAAAATCACCGGGCTGCTTTCTGCCTCCTTGTCACAGCACACATATTTCTCTGCTCAGAATATTTTATCTCTTTGTCTATCAGACAAGTTCCACTTCTTGTTCAAGTCTCAGTTTAAATGTCATTCTCTTCTATAACCTTCTATGACTCTTGCAGGTATATATAACTTGTATTTGACATACATGTAAAAAGTGAGGACACAAGAATTTGGCCTAACCAGGTTAAAATTCTAGCTCCCCCGTTTATTACCTGTGTTTGGACAGATCATTTAAATGCCCTGGTACTTTAAAATCCCTAACAGTCCTAGTCTCTGTTTACAGGATGGCTGTATGAATTGAAGAATATAATCTATATAAAGTGCTCAGCACAGTGCCAGGCATATGGCATGGATGCTTCCATTTAGGTGTTATTATTATTATAACTGTTCCTGTATAATTCTCCCTAGTATTTAACCAAGCTCCTTAAACATAGGAAATGCTAGTTATCTTTGGATCTTGGCACATGGTAGATGTTAATGTTCTTTGAAGGAGTGAAAGAATAAATGCTATAAAACTATAAGATTAGAATAATGTTAGAAAACTAGGCTTAAAACACAGGTTCTTGACTATATTTCTAATTCTCAATGTTTAGAAAGGATTGCTATTTAGTAACTCTACTTGTCTTTTCTTCTCCCTGCTTTTACCATAGCCTCTGAAATGCTCAATTCATAGCCCTTTCATAATAGAGAAAGGAGAACTTAATAGCAACATGTTTGCTCTCTTCAATAGAAACCTGATAAAGGAATCACTAAAAGAGAGGAGGCCTTAGAACATGCCTGTATTTATTAAATCTTTCCATGTTGTTGATCTACATTACTCAGCCTAGAGATGAACATAGTTGACTTCTAGAAATGTTTTTTATTTTTGACTTTAGCTGCTATCTTTAAAAATTTTATTTATTTCCAACTTTATTGAGGAATAAATGGCAAATATAATTGTATATATTTAAGTGTACAACTTGGTCTGATATACATATACACTATGAAACAATTAGCAAGCTCAAGGTAATTAACATATACATCACTTCATATAATTAACTCATTTTTGTATATATTGAGAACACTTCAAGATCTACTTTCAGCAAATTTCAAGTATACAATCTTTATTATTAACTATATTCACTAGGCTAAACATGAAATCCTTAGAATTTACTCATCTTATAACTGAAAGTGTTGCCTTTGACCAAAGTGTCCCCATTTCCTCATAGCCCCTTGGAAACAACCACTATATTCTTGATTTCTGTGAAATTGTGTGTGTGTGTATGTGTGTGTGTGTGCACGTGTGTGGGTATGTTTAAGATTTCACTGTAAGTGACACAATATAGTATTTGTCTTTTCACTTTAGCTGCTATCTTTTAAGGCTTGAAATCTCAATGTTTCAGGAAGACAGTTTCATAATATCTTTTATGCAATTTAGTAATCTATAAGCTTAATCAGACTGAAAGAATAGCTTTAGAAACCAATGAAATAAGCAATATTTTATAAAACCAATGCAAGTCCTTGTAAGAAACACTCTTCATTATATTATTTGGTAATTAAACTTTAAGACAATGAGAAAATATAAATTATACTTAAATTGGGAACAATCTGCTGAACAGATTATCAGGAAACAAGTGAATTTTATATAAAATCTGAATAAAAAATATTAACTCTCCTCATGATATTTTAAAAGTAACTAAAAATATCAATTGAGCAACTTTTTTTGTGCAAAGCACTATTAATAATACAAAGAAGCATATGACTTGGTCCTTACTTTTTAATTTCTTAAGTTATTTATTTATGTATTTTGAGAAGGAGGAGAGAGAGACAGAGAGAGAGAGAATATGAATCTTAAGCAGGTCCTGCACTGTGAGCATAGTACCCTACGCGGTACTCGATCTCAGAAACCATGAGATCATGCCCTGAGCTGAAATCAAGAGTTGGACGCTCAACTGAATTGAGCAACCCAGGTGTCCCTAGAATTATTCTTTAATAGTTTTTAGTTTAGTAAGCCTTTTTATAAGAAATAACCTGACCTTTTTATAAGAAATAACCTGACATTTTTTAATTTTATAGTTTAACTGAGAAGTAGTAATGACTTTTTTACACTATGCACATCATCCTTTAAATAAGTAACCCCTTTGAGATCAGTATATTTGATACCATGGGGAATATAATCAATGGGGAAAAGAAATGGTTTACAAGAGCCAAGAAAGTGAGATTTTTTATTTGTATTCTTAAAAATATAAAATTATTATTGGTGCAGGAAGTCATTGTCTAAGTGATTACATCTGGCTCAGAAATTGGAAAATGAGAATTTTCAAGAGTTAAAATTAGTCGATTTAAGACTTTGGAAATGAAGCACTTCAAATTTTCTTGAAAAAATTCTAAAAACACTTCCCAGATCTAAGTAAGCTGGGCCTGAATAGGGGAAATTAACCAGGCTGAGAAGGTAGGAAGAGGCAGAGTGAATGCTATGCACAAATAACTAAAGGTACAGCAATGGAAAAACCATTTTTGTGAGGGCAGAAGGTTTACTGTGGTCACAGGTGAGACAGGCTTCTGAACTACTACATAGGGAACAGATTATAGTTGTGCTTAGGTTATTGCTTTCTTCAGCTCTCAGGCGGGCCTAGGAGCCCATAGAAGCCAGAGGCTCTAGGCAGCAGACAGTGACTTTACCTGGTCATTATTCAGGTGTGACATGTCATGAAAAAGTTTAAGAAGCACTGGCAGAGGATTCTTGAGAACATGGGGATATGAAGGTAGATGAAGTAAAAAGAAACAAAGAAAAAACAACTCCAGGTGTATGGTTATATACATAAAGTGGGTAATGTCAAGGACTTTGGTCTTGATCTTACAGCTCATTGGAAACTGTGAAAGGTTTTTAATCAAGTGAAGGATAGGCTCAATTTTCTGTTTAAGATAGCAAACAATTCTGGCAGCAGTGCAGGGGAGGGGTGTGTGGCATCAGAATGAAGTGTAACTTCCAGCTTGAGGTCTTAAATTAGAACATGAATAATAACAGAGGCAGTGAACCTGTAAAGGACGATTTAAGAGATAGCTTTGAAGGTGAATGGTCCAAAGTTTTCAACTTTAATTATTAGACATTTCCCCCTTCTGACAATGCCTCTCCATTTTGCAAAGGAAGAAAAAGACAAAGCAGGATTTATTTTAGATAGATTTGTATTTGTATTCTGCAAAGAGAACAATACTTACCAAATTATATCTGGATCTTGTAATAAGCCACGACTTCATTTCTCAACTGCTGTAAATGATTTTTAAACAACATTTCAATTCATATTGCAGCTACTTAAGATATTCAGTTACTCTTAGAGTTGAAGGAGATTTTTCATGTTCAGTTTGAGACTTCACAGAGCAGTTCAATTCCACAAACATATGCAGTGTCGACTATGTGCCAGGCACAGGATTAGGTACTAGGGTTACAATGTTTTTTGTTCTTTGAAAAATAACTCTTTTAAAAAGGATTTGTGTATGACAACATCTGAGCATGTGTTTGTATTAAAACAAATAAATCAATCAGTCTGTAGGCTATCTGTCTAATGTTGGGCTTGCTCAGTTTTGTAAAAACCCGTAGCACTGTGCAAGAAAAGACTTGACGCATTTGAGAGCAGGTGTGTAAGAAGAATGTACCACAGTAAATGGCAATATTTAATGAGGAATACAAAAGAATAAAGAAAACAGAACAACAACACACATGCACACATCCACATACACACACATACTCTTTTAAGATCTTTTACTAGAATGTTTATTCTATTCTTCTATTTAAAATGCCCTTTTACAAAGCCAAAACAGGATTTACCTAGAACTAATCTTAATTCTTCCTCTTATGAAAAATGAATTTGCTTTTTGATAAACTACAGAGGATAACTGAAAACAATGCAATTAATCTTTTGAATATCCCTATAAAATGCAATCTTTTAAGAGTTCTCCCTAGGGTAGAAGGAGTGGGGGGGGACTTACTTACATGTATACATTGATTTTTATGGTATTTAAATATCAACAAACCCATAGACTCTAAACAGAGGTCAAGGGTGAAGGGTGGTGGTGATGAGGAGAAATCATCTGTCTCCTGCTTATTTCTCCAGTATCATCTCCTATTATTTGGCATCTCTTTGCCTTTTACTCTCTACCAACACTGAACTTCTTGTAATTCTCTGAAAATAGCACATCTCTCACACCTCTGCACATGCTGATCTCTCTCTGAACAGTCCTACCCACTCCTATGCCATGTACACCAGGAAAATTCCAAATCTTCCTTTAAGTCACTTCTGCATACACAAAGGCATATTTACTTCTCTAAATTACTTCTAAATACTGTTCACATGTCTGTTGCACATATTACACTACAATATTTATTTACATATTCTAAGGTCCCCATTGGACTATAAGGTATTCAAGTTACATATATTTTTCCAAATATAAAAATCAGTTCATCAAAATTTAAAGTGATCTATCTGCAGACACCTACCAGATGCAGAAGCATGCAGACAAGAAATATGTAAGATATCAGGTGATAACAAAAATACATTGCTGAGAATATGAATTTTCTGGATAATTGGGTTTTCTTTAACTTGTTACATACAAATCACTTTTAAAAACAAAAGAGAAATCTTCTGACGTATACTATGTACAATGGATGATATGTTAAATGTAAGCAAAACTCTTCTTGTTGATTCAGTTTTCTGCCTCTGTCATAATTAAACGTGACTTGGTGCTAAGGGAAGCATCAAGGCTAGAGGATGTAGGGTGACTCGAACAGGCACCACGGGACAGATGGGGCTGACTGCGCAGCAGCACCTTACATACTACCTTCCTGCTCGCGCCTGGAGGGGTTGCAGTTTTCTACAGTCACTTAGCTGAACACTGGTGCTTCCCTGCCTCCCTCTCCAGACAGACTGATCATTTCTCTTTTCCCCTCCCGCCAACACCCCAGTTTTTTAGGGCACAAACTACCAAAGTATAGGAAGGTATTTCTTATCAATCCAACCATCTGAGATGAGACTGCAGGGCTCCTGTTTTTTTTTGTCTCTCCTTTTTGAAAAAAAAAACAAAACTAAAAAAACCAAAAACCTCTCAGGCTGGGGCTGGCCCACTTCTGAGCTACAATCAGTACTGCAGCTGGTTTGGCTATTCAGTGCACCTCTTGTTCCTTGCCTTGTATGCCTGTTTTTGTTTTTGTTTTTTAACAATCTTTTTTAAATGTTTATTTTGTCTCTGAGAGAAAGAGAGAGAGAGAGAGCGAGCAAACATGAGTGGTGGAGCAGCAGAAGAGAGAGGGAGACAGGAGATCTGAAGCAATATCTGCGCAGACAGCAGTGAGCTCAATGCGGGGCTGGAACTCACAAACCACGAATCACGACCTGAGCCAAAGTCGTATGTTCAACTCACTGAGCCACTCAGGTGTTCCCGTTCTTTTCTATCTTATCTTTATCAGGCCTGCCTTCCTTCCTTCCTTCCTTCCTTCCTTCCTTCCTTCCTTCCTTCCACCCTCCCTCCCTCCCTCCCTCCCTTCCTTCCTTCTTTTCTTTCTTTCTTTTCATTTTTCTTTATTTCATAGTTTAGAATTCTGGCTATATTACTTACCAATCGAACTTTAATACAGTAGCTTTCAATCCTCACATAGCCAGCAGTGTTTGAGATTTAGAACATGGTTCAATGCTGGCTCAGTGAGGCATGTGGGGGTGGACCACATAGTTTGGTAAACTTTAACCCATGGGCCAAATCTGTTCCGTTTCCTGTTTTTATACATAAAATTGCATTGGAACACAGCCATGTTCAGCCATTTAATTATTATATATGGCTGTTTTCACTCTAGGACAGCAAACCTAAGTAGTTGCAATGGATAACTAACATAGACTGATATTAGATAACTGATGTCATCTGCAAAGCCTAACACATTTACCAATCGTCCTTTACAGAAAAAGTCTCCAAATCCCTTACAGTAGTGATTCTTTTTTTTTTAATAGTTTCATTTTTTTAAAAAAAAGTTTGAGAGAGAGAGAGATAGACAGAGAGCATGCATGCACACAATAGTGGAGGGGGGGCAGAAAGAGAGAATCCCAAGCAGGCTCTGCAGTGTCAGCATGGAGCCTGATGTGGGGCTTGAACTCACAGGCCATAAGATCATGACCGGAACCAAAATCAAGAGTCAGCTGCTTAACTGACTGAGTCACCCAGGTGACCCTACAGTAGTGATTCTTAATCCTCATTGTACATCGCATTCACCGGGTGAGTTTTCTTTAAAATAGGCTTCATGCTGTATGCAGGGCCCAAACTCACAGCCTTGATATCAAGATCTATGCTGAGATCAGGAGTTGAACACTTAACTGACTGAGCCACCCAGTCGACCCTCTGGTGAATTTCCAAAATGTAGGTTTCCTTGAGGTCCTTTCTTCATAGATTTTTATTTAATCAGCTCAAGTCCAGGGAAATTATTTTTCCAAAGCTCCTCAGGTGACTCTACTGTGCATACAAGTCAAAATACTGCTCAGGATTTCTCAAACCTCAGTGTGCACAGGAATCATCTGACTTATTTATTAATCTAGGAGAGTCTCTGTGATCTATTTACACTCCATTCGGATTTACGACTTGGAAGGAGAGATGAGAACTCTGCAAGTTTAGTAAGTATGTCAGCTGACTCTGATGCAGAGAATTTTTAGACACAAATTTGAGAGACTCAGCTTGTAGAAGTTGCTCTGAAAAAGTTTCACAAGTAAATTTGAAGAGTCCACTGTCCTCACACCACTAATGAATCAAATCATCCTAATTGGTCTTAATCCTCAAGTTTCTCATCTGTAAAATGGGGACTCTTTTTCTGTCCACCTTGTCTGACTCAGAAGCTTGCTGTGAGAAATGCTTTGTCAATTAGATTCTCAATTTCTAAGTCTCTGATTAAATTAAGGTGATATTGTTTTTGAAGATTCAGATTATATCTGATATGACCTTCTAAAAACTTAGATAATTGGGGCACTTGGGTAGCTCAGTCAGTTAAGTGTCTGACTCTTGTTTTAACCTGGCTCATAATCTCACTGAGTTCAAGCTCTGTAGTGGGCTCTGCACTGCCAGCGCA
The DNA here is from genome assembly GCF_008692635.1 of Crocuta crocuta. NCBI lineage: Eukaryota > Metazoa > Chordata > Mammalia > Carnivora > Hyaenidae > Crocuta > Crocuta crocuta. Next base: position 1,689,676 of record NW_027531015.1, on the reverse strand, counting down.
GTCAGCTTAGCCTCCTTTTTATTCACCCTGCCTTTCAAAATAAATAAACAAACAATAAGAAACTCAGATAATCACATAGTAAGCAGAAAATGCACATACCATAATTTGAGCACTACTTCAAATGAAAAAATAAGACATAGCTAAGACTTGTGTCAATGACTTGGTGAAATCAAACCTGGATAATGAAGGGTTTCCAGAAAGCTAGTTATATACTATAGTCATTGCACAGTGACTCCTAGGTTGGAACACAAATGTGGCTACATCCTTTTCACTGTCCAGAGGATTCAACTACCTACAGATTCTTTGATAGGCTTAGGGAAGGGAGTACCTGTAAAGCCTTCAAAATGTAGGCCAGGGGCGCCTGGGTGGCTTAGTCGGTTAAGCGTCCGACTTTCGCTTAGGTCATGATCTCGCGGTTCGTGGGTTCGAGCCCCGTGTCGGGCTCTGTGCTGACTGCCGGCTCAGAGCCTGGAGCCTGTTTCAGTCTGTGACTCCCTCTCTCTCTGACCCTCCCCTGCTCACGCTGTCTCTCTCTCTCTCCTAGAAATAAATAAAACATTTAAAAAAAAAAAAATGTAGGCCAAATTTTGCATCCATATTTTTTCAGGAGAGTGTATCTATCAGATTCCCTAAAGAATCTACTTTCCAAAAGAGAATAAGGGCAGTCATTCACCCTAGGTACCTATATCCTAAGACCTAGGTCATTTCAACCCATTATAAGAAATTCTAATAGAAAAAAAAGCCCTTTATGAGTGATTTCAAAATACTGGTGTCCTAGTTTAAAATAAACACATTTAAGAAAGAAATCTTTGATTTTCCTGTATTTCTGGTGTTTGTTTTGTTATTAAGTAATTAATTGATTTGAGAGAGAGAGAGAGAAAGAGAGAGAGAGAGAGAGAATGAGAATGAATCTCAAACGGGCTCCACACTGAGTGTGGTGCATAGCTTGATCCCATGACCCTGGGATCATGACCTGAGTCAGTATCAAGTCAGATGCTCAACTGACTGAGCCATCCAGGCACTCTATTTTTGGTATTTTCTAAACAAACTAGGTAAAAAATTAATAATAACATCTCCATTTCTACAGAGGTAACAATATTTATAAAAAATTTTGAATGTGCCAGAAAAGTCTCAATTGCATTCCAATTACATACATACAAATAAAAAAGGAGTTTGGTTATCCTATGGGAGTATATTTTTGTGGTTTCTGACCATCAAGAACGAAAGCATTTTTTTACATGGCCAAGTTCAAATATACATACTGACTAACCTGACACTGCTCAGACATCTCATTCAGTCATATCAAGTAGGTGACACACCCAAATTAATCAGGATTCCACACCATGTTTACCCTATCTTTAGCAAAAATCTCAGTGGATGTGGTCTTTCCAAAAACAATGGAGTTATGAAAAAAAGTCTGATTTGCTTCTTTAGTACATGTTCAACTGTATCTAGTCTAGCAGACAATTGAGACTGGAAGTTACAGTGAGTTAACACCACCTTTGGAAGACACTGTCTCTTTGGACTGTTGTCTCTAAACTTTTGTGATCACTCATTCATATTATTAAAATTAATTTGAGCACTTTCCCCCAATAGTTCTATACTTATTCAGAAAGTATACATGTGTGTGTACACACACACACACACACACACAACCCTGTATTTAATATATTGTATATATTATATAACATACACATGTACATTTTTTTTTTTTGAGAGAGAGAGAAAGCACATATCCATGGATGTGTACAGGAACAGGAAAGGAACAAAGGGAGAAGGAGAGACAGAATCTCAAGCAGGCTCCATGCCCAGCACATAGCCCCATGCAGAGCTTGATTTCATGACTGTGAGATCACGACCTGAGTCAAATCAAGAGTCAGACGCTTAACTGACTAAGTCACCCAGGAGCACCCCCACATATACATTTTTGAAAAAGAATGCTACATAAAATAATCATGAATGCAAGTTTCTATTATTTTCTTCCCTTACCCTATGATGTGTGCATGCATCATTAGAGACCTCACTCGTAAGGGACAGAATATATGAAAGCTTATGGGTCTATTTCTATATTTCAGAGAACCAAATCCTTATTCACCTATTATAATATCCTCATGCTATGGTTAAGAAGCAATGGAGAGCCTGTTCCAGGATGATGATGATGGTGGTGATGATAATGATGAAGGACAATATCTGCATGTGAAATTTACTATATGTATGATCTGTTCTAAGTCCTTTATATAACACAACTCATTTAATCCTCCAAATGTGAGTTAGGTATTACAATTAGTGCCACTTTGCAGATAACAAAACTGAGGTAGACAGAGGTTAAGTAACTAGCCCAAAGCCGTACAGCTAGTATGTAATGGAGCCAGGAGTGGAACACTGGTAGTCCACCTCTAGCGTCCATACCCAACCGCTATACCAAAATACACCTGACTTAAGATTCACGGTCAAAAGTAAAGGAAAGAGTACACTGTAAACAGAAGTCAGGTTCCTTGCTTTGTCAGTAATGAGGATAAGAATAATTTTATCAAAAGCAAACTTTTTTCATTTGACATGAAGAGAAATAGAGAATTACAGGATATTAGTATCACAAAGACTCCTATTTTTAATGTCCTGCATTTGCTGAGAAGAATGAGGTCTAGAGAGGTTACATTAATGGTAAAAGTCGTACATGATTCAGTGGTAGAGCTTACAATAAGCAATCTAATAATGTAAATGATAATGTAATTGAGTGCCTACTATATACTCAGAACTGTGATAAGTGCTTTTACTATGGTCATTCATACAATCCTCACAATAACACCCAGAAGGAGATATTCTTGTACCAAGTTTACAAGAAAGGAAATGAAGGCCTGAAGAGGTTAAATAATTGCTGAAGGTCAGGAGGACATTAAGCAGTAAAGCTGGAATCTGTACTAAGGTTTCATTCCATATCCTCAGACCTTATAACTAAACTATATATTTCATTGTTTCAAACTGCCATCCTAAGACCAATTTCTAGGCAAATTAAAATATTGTTAAATTTTTAGAAAAAATTTTGGGAAAAATGTGTCTATGCACCCAAACAAATGTGCCTTTATTATTGGACGGAAGTTTTCCTTTTTTTTTTTTTTTTGGTAATAAGTGCTAAACATCAGGAATGTAAGTTATGTGCATGCATTTAACCTGATTTAAGATGGAATCTCAATAAAAGGACACCTTTAGAAAAGATAACAATTATATGTAATGGAATATAGAACCAGATTCTCTTGGCAATTAATCATCTAGTACAAACCTATAGGCTGTTTCTGACAGATCTAAGAGCTTTGCTTGAACTGTTGGATAAGATGTGTCTGGACTAGCTTATAAGAAAAGACTCTGCTTAAGGTCTTTGAAGGTGTTTTAACATACATTTACATATATTGATGTGTGTGCATGCATACATACTGCAAATGGATTTCAGCGACAAACATAAGAATATATGTATGGATATATGTGTGTAGTATGTATGAAACTGCAGAACTTGTTTTATTGCTCAAAAATGTACAAAGAAATGAAAGTAACCTTCCTTTACAGCAACAGAGAACTATCTGTCATTTAACAGAGGTACTTCCTGTTTTTAAGCAGTGGGAAAGTATGATTTCCAACCCAAATACTTGGCAAGCTAGTGCTGTGTTGATAGATGCTTTTATAAACCACGTTTATTGCACCTTAAATATCAATATGAAAAAGAGAGATGATTTGTTTATTCTCTCAACTTTTTAAAAAAAGATGTGGGAGAATAGGAGAAAAAGATGAGAAGAAAGGGAAGGAAATATATTCAGAATAGGTGGGTGACCAAGTTTAGTATGGATCTGACAGATATGGCATCATCTCAAACTAGCTCTGAGAGTGAGGGGAGCAATGATTTATTTGTATGAAATAAAAAGAAAAAAATGGAACTCTAGCTAAATATTACAAATCTTTAAAAAGAAGACTTTGAAAGTTGCAACTACAAGTCCATGGCGTTCTCTAATAAAGCATTTAAAAAAATCTTTTGGGGTGGCTGACTGGGTAGCTCAATCAGTTAACTGTCTGACTTCAGCTCAGGTGATGATCTTGCGGTCCGTGGGTTAGGGCCCTGCATCAGGCTCTGTGTTGACAGCTCAGAGCCTGGAACCTGCTTCAGATTCTGTGTCTCCCTCTCTCTCTGCCCCTTTCCTGCTCACGCTTTGTCTCTCAAAAATAAATAAATGTGAAAAAAAAAACTTAAAAAAAAAAACCCTTTTATGTAGGTCATGAAATTAATACTGCCTTGGGCATTAAAATTAGTAAGACTAAAAGGGAGTGCCTGGCTGGCTCAGTTGGTAGAGCATGAGACTCTTGATCTTGGGGTTATGAGTTTAAGCCCCACACTGGGTTCAAAAAAAAAAGAAAAAGAAAAAGAAAAAGACTGGATAGAGATCTCAAATAGGCAATTCTGCTTAAATGGTTTAAAAGAGTAAATTTTGTTTTTCATTACTTGATACTGCTCCTTGATGTAAATTTTATATCTTCATTTGTTTTTGTTTTGTTTTGTCTTTGTTGTAAGAAGGAAGATTTCCTTTAGGAAAAGTAAAGTGCTTGCCTGGTGTTCATGATTTTAGTGTTATGGTAAGAACTAACGTTTAGATTTGATATATGTTTTTACGTATTTTGCCTAACTTTATACTTGACCAGGTGTTCTCCTTATCTGGAAATCATCCCCTCATCTTGCCATGGTGGAACACAGCACTCAATTATCCCTCTCTTTGGAGTATCTTCAAGCTCTACTCTATTTGCTTTTTTCCATCGTCATTTAAACATATCATATACCTTCTGCTACTAAACATCCTTGTTCAACACCTCATGCTGTCTTTTAGCTCCTGCCCAACTTCTTTCTTCCCTATGCATAGCTAGAGAGTTGTTTAGGCTCTCTTTCTAGTTTCTTACTTGATACTCTTTATCTCAGTTGACTCTCTCTACTCTATCCCTATCACTGCACCAAAATGACTCTTGTTACAGTCACCATGACCTCAAGATTGTCAACTTAAAAAAAAAAACTTTTCTGTACATGTCTTTCCTAAACTTGCAGCAGGATTTAAAAAGCTGAATTATGGGGCACCTGGGTGGCTCAGTCAGTTAAGCGTCTGACTTCAGTTCAGGTCATGATCTCATGGTTCATGAGTTTGAGTCCTGCATCGGACTCTGTGCTGACAGCTCAGAGTCTGAAGCATGCTTCAGATTCTGTGTTTCCCCCTCTCTCTGCCCCTCCCCTACTCATGCTCTGTCTCTCTCAATCTCTCAAAAATAAATAAACATTAAAAAAAATTTTTTTTTAATAAATAAAAAGCTGAATTATTCCTTTGTTCTTAAAACACTTCTTTCTGACACTCCACATTATGCCTTTTATTTCTCTGGATGTTCTTATTCAGCCATGTTTGCTGGCCAGTTCCTTTCCCTGTATTTTACCTAAATTTAAAGGGTGAAGTTCTGCAGAGTTTACACCTGACCTTCTTCTCTTTCTCATCACTTTCTTATCCATTCCTTTGACTTCAATTACCATCTACAAATAAATGATTCCCCAAATCTACATATCAGGTCCACATTTGTCTTCTGAACACACCTCATATGTCAGAATTTCTATTTGACATCTGTACTTGAATGTTAAATAAGCAAATCCAAATAAGCATACCCAACATAATTATGAATTAAAGAAGCTTTTCTTCTCTAAAGCTTTGATATTTCCAAGATTTCCATTCTCAGTCCATTAGAGATGGACTTTATGCCAACCCAGAAACCTAGGAACTAAGCATCTTCTTTTTCACTTCTCACTTTCAAAACTGCTAGGTCTTGTGGACTCCAAATAAAATACTCAGTTCATATTGTTCCATTCCCACTGCCTGAATTACTTTCTTCTCATTCTTTCTTCTTATCCTTATGTCTGTTCTTGTCACATTGCTCAGTGATTGTTCATATGACATGCTGGTATGATTAAACAATATATTTTTTAAGTTTATTTATTTTGAGAGAGAGCAAGCACACATGCATGAGTTGGGGAGGGGCAGAGAGAGAGAATCCCAAGTGGGCTAGGTGCTGTCAGCATAGAGCCCTACATGGGGCTCATTCTCACAAACCCTGAGATTGTGACCTGAGTTGAAGTCAAGGGCCAGATGCTTAACTGATTGAGCCACCAAGGCACCCCCTGAAATGATTTTTTAATGCAAATGTGGTAATTGCCAGCCACTCTCTACCCACATTCTTAATACTTTGCATTGCTTCCCACTCTCCTTAGTATAAAGGACATAGTATGCTCTCTCCAACCTTATGTGTTTTCAAAAGCTGAGTCCTCTGAACAGAATGATCTGCACTCCACTCTCTGTTTTGGGGCTAACAGGCTATTCATTCTTTAGGTGTGGCTTAAAAATCAATAATTCAGGGAAACCTTCTCTAATTTCCTACCCTAAGTTAGACTCTCTCTCCTACATGCTTCCATAGCACTTGATATTTATTTGCAGTACTTTGAATACCAAAAATTATTTTTTATATAAAGTGAATTAATAAAAATGCTAAATACTAGAAATTATATTCAGAAATTGTGCTAGTTCCAATAATATATATTATTTTATTTAATCCCAGAAAAATCCTGAGAGGTAGCTAGAATTACCACATTTCTCATTTTTATACTATAAGCTCCATGAGAACGTGGAACCATATTTATACTCATTTTCATTTGTTTAAAAATTTTTTAATGTTTATTTATTTTTCAGAGAGACAGAGAGAGTGCATGCGGGGGAGGGGCAAAGAGCGAGGAAGACACAGAATCCAAAACAGGCTCCAGGCTCTGAGCTGTCAGCACAGAACCCAACGTGGGGCTCAAACTCACAAACCCTGAGATCATGACCTGAACTGAATTTGGACACTTAACCTACTGAGCCACCCGGGCTCCTCTCATTTTCATTTTTAAGATGTGGTCATTCTGCTACCTCTCAGGGTTGTTTTAAGGATTAAATGAGATCATGTAAATTAAAAATATCAGCAAAATTTCTGGTCCATAATATGTTCTAAATAAATGGAATCATTATTCAGAATAATCTGGCTTTATGTATTCATTGTTTAGTACTTTGCCATTCCACTGTTCTACTTTGCATGGTTTCTATAAATAAACAGCTGAATTATCTAGTTAATTTGTATGTATTATCTCCTTTTTCTCCAACTGCTTTTAAGATTTTTCTCTTCATCGTTAGTTTTACACAATTTGATCATGGCATACACCTTTTGTAATTTTCTTTATGTGTATATTCTGCTTGGGGTTTGTTAAGATATATGTATTTTTTCGTATTTGGAGATTTTTGTGACTTTATTTTATCAAATAATTTTCTGCTTTAGTCTATTTCTTCTGAAGTATTCCAATGACATGATATGGTCTCACAGATTGCTGAGGCTCTGTTCTCCCTCCCACTGTCCTTCCCAATGTTTCTTCTTTTCTTTCTTTCTGTGTTTCAGTTTGGATAGCTTTTTATCGCTATGTAGTATTTAATCTGTTGATAAGTCCAGCCAGTGAGTTTTACTTCAGATACTGTATATTCCAGCTCTAGAATTTCTATGTGACTTATTTCATACCTTCTATTTATCTCCTATGAAGTTTTTTTATATCCTTAAGTGCATTTACAATAGCTTTTTTTTTTTAATTTTTTTAATGTTTTATTTATTTCTAGGAGAGAGAGAGAGAGAGACAGCATGAGCAGGGGAGGGTCAGAGAGAGAGGGAGTCAGACTGAAACAGGCTCCAGGCTCTGAGCTGGCAGTCAGCACAGAGCCCGACGCGGGGCTCGAACCCACGAACCGCGAGATCATGACCTAAGCGAAAGTCGGACGCTTAACCGACTAAGCCACCCAGGCGCCCCTTACAATAGCTATTTTAAAGTCTGCTAAATTCTGTCATTCCTATTAGCTATGGTCTGTTTCTGTTGACTGATTTCCTTCTAAATTTAGTTTTCTTAATAAAAAACATAGGTTAAACAAACAAAAAAAGACATCAGGTGTGACTGAGGTTAGAGAAGATGGTACGAGAAGCTTGAAGAGAAAGGGGCGCCTGGGTGGCTTAGTCGGTTAAGCGTCCGACTTTCGCTTAGGTCATGATCTCGCGGTTCGTGGGTTCGAGCCCCGTGTCGGGCTCTGTGCTGACTGCCAACCTGGAGCCTGTTTCAGTCTGTGACTCCCTCTCTCTCTGACCCTCCCCTGCTCACGCTGTCTCTCTCTCTCTCCTAGAAATAAATAAAAAATTTAAAAAAAAATTTAGAATCAGTTCAAGCCTGACTAGAGATTTCAAGCACTTTAGAAAAATAATCTGGAGGAGTACAACATAAACAGTAACAAAAATATGGGTCCACTTGACCTTTTTCTTAAAGCAGAGTATTGTCTTGGCTCAAATTTCTTCAGTTCACAGACCTGTCTGATACTGTCCTACTCTCTAAACCCCCTCCCTGCCCCTACTCCATGACCCTGTGTGGTGAAACAATTAACTGGAAGGACTTACTGAAAATTATCCTTTCTTATAAATCGACCTGCTCAATAATATGCATATAAAAAGCAACCATAAATAATCTATGAGCTTAATAAGAAAGGCTGTAAAAAGTAGTTTAAATATCTCTAAAATGTTGGGGCCTTTTTTGGTCAGTAGGGACTCCAAAATTAGTCACAGCAATAACGTTCAGTTGAGATTATGAGGAAAGTCCCTTAAAAAATATAAAAATAATACCAAGTCAAAGATTAAAACCATGCATGGCTGTTATTACAGTGACACTATAAAATATGCAAGTACATACCAAACTATGAGTGCTTAAGAATTTTTGATGCCTGAAAATGACACCTTTTAGAACAAGGAGAAACATGTGCTAAACCCATCCCAGAGCTTTAAAGGAGAATTTAAAATTTAAAATAACAGACACACAAGAAAGTGTTATGTTGTAAAGAGCTGTTCCTGACATAATATCCTAACTTATTTTACCAGATCTCTAGAAGTGAAGAAAAATTCTGTTATCTATTAGCTCAGGAAAAACTGTATTTCCTATAAAAAGCAGGACATAATTGAGGCCAGAACAAAGGTTAAGTAAAACCTGGAACCCACCTCTGACCCAGGACCTTTTAGCTCTCAAACACTTGATACCACCAATCTGATTACACCTGCAGCATCACAGGTCATCATCCATTTAAACTCTGACAATTAAAAAAGGTAAAATTCCAGATCAGAGCTGTTCAATAGAAATATAGTGTGAGCCACATACCTAATTTTTAAATTTTCTAGTACCTATATTTTAAGTTCTTAAAAAATAATATTACATTATTTTATATTTTGGAGACAGAGTGCACAAGACAAAGTAAAGGAACCTGTAAACTATGTAGACTTTTACTTGTTAAGGGAAATACACAGTGGAATTGTATTGTTTCTATAACACTGGGTCCCAAATTCTTGCCACAGATTTTATAGTATAATTATATAAATTAATTGTCCTATATTTTGTGCTGACCTGGCCCACTAAGTGTCAATATGGGGAAATAAATGGTGGCTCATTCATTTTGTCACAGATTTTGATTTGTTTGGATGTAGAGATGGCCACAGCTGACCATTTCCTAATTAATGTCTAGCACATAGATAGTAAAATACAAAAATGACACCCAATATTACTGTTCCCTCCAGTTCTCACTCAATTTAGGGTGATTTAATCTTTTTGTGCTAAAATTGTGTAAATTGCTATAGCAAAAATATTCCCATTCCCAAGCTTCTGAAGTCAGAAGCCACAAAAATTAGAAGGTAAGCCCATGTGTGTGAAACCACTGTTAAGCAAAATCACCTGCACTGAAAGGCAAATTAATTAATTAGCCAACTAAATAAATATTTATGGGTCTGGTACTGGATTTGTCAAAGATAAACAATACCAGCCTTGGAGCTTAAAGAATAATGGAGATGACAAGTAAACAAAGAATTTCAACTCAAGATGAGAGCTCTTAGGGAGGTCTGAGAATTTTGTTCATTAAAGCAAAATCTGTTAGCTCGTTGAAACAAAATAATCATAACAGAAACCTCTCAATATGTCAAACTGTCTAATGAGATAGGATTCATTTCAGTTCAATAAAAGCAGAATTATCTTTTTTTTTCTTTTTGGTATCAGTTGCCTACTTTTATTACACCTGCACACAATTCAGTACAAATAGCAAATGGATTTCTTCATTTCTCCCATTTCCTATTTTCTGTAAGATTCACTATTGTACTTGACATCCAGGTCGCTAAAGAGAGCTAAAATTCCTCAGGGGAAGAAATTATAAAGGAAATCTTAAACTAAATTCCCAGTATACCAACCTGGTCCTGCACAACTGCTTCTCTAAATTATCGCTTTTTGAAAAGGAAATACTTTAAACAAACTTTCTCAAGTACTTGCACACATGCAGTCGTCCTGACATACAGTACTTCAAATTTTATTATCTTGGGCAGAGGGAGTCTGATAATATCAACTCAGATTTGATTCTAAGTCCCAGAGAGCTGTTGAGGACCTATGCAGTTACAGCTGTGAATAATTATGCCACTTCCTTCTCAGTGAATAATTTTGATATGGATTTCTTATCGCCTGGTATTAACTAAATAGGGAAGGAAAGAGAGGAAAAAAAACCTATAAACACTGGAGTCACATGCTGCAACACAGGATACCTTGTCTGACTTGTTTTTAAACCCCTCAGAGTTGATGATACAGTACTCCTACAATAACATGATTATTTCTAAAAATAGCCAGGGAAAGGCGCTCATGTGTCACGGTAAAGGATCTGGTGTGAGTGGGAGCAGTATGACACACCGTCACTCACTACATCCTCCACACATAAGCTCAGTGTCATTTACTGCAGCTAGCTGTCTAAAGTTTCTTCTTTAAAAAACTTTTTTGTTAACCAAGGGAATTTTTCCCCTATAATATATACCAAAAATAAAACTGCTGAGTCCAAATAAATGGAAAGAGACGGTCTCCCTTTCTTGAAATTCACCAAGACAATGTTTAAAACATGACTGAGTTCTAAACGAGTAAATCTAAAGGAAGTTTTAAAACGGCCATAGAGTTCTGGACTTTGCCAATACTGCTCTAGATCATCATGCTGACTTCTCCCCTGGGCTCTGTCAATATCCTAGTTTCCCTCTACCCCCTGCCACTTCTCTGACAGCAATATTTTGGCTAAGGAAGTTGCTGGTGAGAAATAGGACCTCACACCCTTTGGGAAGGCATTCACTTCAGCTATTATGGAGCCAAGAATGGCTCAGGACTCCTAAACTGGAAGGAAGATGGGAGGAGGATTAAAACTGACATTTATGCTTAAAGTTTCTTATTACCCTGCTATTACATTCAAGGAAATTTAAAACAAATTAAGTCATACAAATAGCAAGGTTAGGCACATTCAGTTTTTTTAAAAATAAAAATAACTTCACCACTTTCTCTGAATAGAAGAGTGATTCATATGGTTGTAAACAGTTTTGGCACAAGGCTGATTAACATTAATTAGAAAGTAAAAATCATCAAAATGACAGCTTTGGTGATATTCTGGGAAACAATTTTTTTTCTTAAATAGTTTATTGTCAAGTTGGTTTCCATAATAACACCCAGTGCTCATCCCAACAAGTGCCCTCCTCCATGCCCATCTCCCCCTTTCCCCTCTTCCCCCCCCCCATCAGCCCTCAGTTTGTTCTCAGCATTCAAGAGTCTCTCATGGTTTGCCTCCCTCCCTCTCCCCCACTATTTCTCCCCTTCTTTTCCCCATGGTCCTCCTCTAAGTTCTTCCTAATCTGTCTATACGTGCAAACATATGGTATCTGTCCTTCTCTGCCTGACTTATTTCACTCAGCATAACACCCTCAAGGTCCATCCACCTTGCTACAAATGGCCAGATTTCCTTCTTTCTCATTGCCATGTAGTATTCCACTGTATGTACAAACCACATCTTCTTGATCCATTTATCAGCTGATGGACACTTAGGCTCTTTCCATTATTTGGCTATTGTGGAGAGTGCTGGTATGAACATTGGGGTCCATGTGCCCCTATGCATCAGCACTCCTGTGTCCCTTGGGTAAATTCCTAGCAGTGCTATTGCTGGGTCATAGGGAAGTTCTATTGTTAATTTTTTGAGGAACCTCCACACTGTTTTCCAGAGGGGCTGGGGAACAATTTTCAAGACTACTGTAATCTAGACTGTTTTACACAAAAGGTGTATTTGTTACTGTTTTGTAACCTACTTTTATTTCCCAGTAAATGTAATGCATGGACTTCTTTTAATATCTACCTACCTATCTATCTAGATAGATCGATCTAGATATGGATATAAATATCACCATTTTAATACTTATTACTCTGTTATGTACATATGTAATATTTAATTATCAAAGCAACTAAGGGAAGTAGGTACTGTTAGTCTTATTTTACAGGTTCAATCCTATAACAAATCCTGCAGTGAACATTTTAAACTATTATCTTGGCTTACATGTCTTATTTATCCCAGGATAAATTCCTATAAGTGTAATTAGTAGGACAAAAGGCGAGTAACTTAACATTTTTAGTTGTTGTTGTTATATATTAACTACCCTCCAGAAGGGTATGCTAGTTTATACGTCATAATCACTTTTATCTTTATATATTTTAGTAAGTATAATATGGTGATGTCTGATACTGAAAAGAAACATGGAATGGTTTTTAGAAATGTCCAAGAAAAACCTGCCACAGGTCAAATCACATGACACTGTGCTGCATATATTCTTTTGCTATCTGGGAACATAAAATTTAGGGTCCTAAATGTCTGTTATACACCTAATTACCACTTAATCACTATATATTTAAAAAGACCAAAAAACAAAAAACCTTTCCCTTTTTTACTTGCCCTTAAGAGGAGATCATATAGTAAAAACAAAAGGAAAATACCCAGAATTTTTAAGAGACTCCATGGAGTTTAGGAGTGAACTAAAGAACAAGAGAAAATGAGAAATAAGACCAGAACTGGGAAAGATTCACAGCACAGACAGACAGACAAAATAGCCTCCACATTAGTAGCTCAGGGGCCCCAAAAAGCAATTCTGACATTGGAGTGCTCATTTCATCTTGTTATACTATTTGAACATGCTACTTAGAGATTCATGCAGGCAATAAACATCCCTGGAGGCAAAGAGAGAATGAGGATTATTAACTTTTCTTTGGTGGGTGTTAAGGTAAGGTAGAAAAAACATTAAGTCATCTGGAATGTGGAAGGAGCACTTTGGGAAGAACAGAAAGGTGAGTAGTTAAAAGTGGGAGGTACTATAATATGGTATATAAACAGAGGCTTTAGAAATAGACTGGCTGATCATTTTGCAATATATACAAATACTGAATCATTAATATTGTAGATCTGAAACTAATGTGTCAATTATATCTCAATTAAAAAAAGAAAGACAGGCTTAGAAGTATAATTATACCTGGTTAAAACTGTTAATTGGTTGGTAAGATTATTTTCGTATTCTTTAATTTTTTTTTTTAATTTTTTTAATGTTTTATTTATTTCTGAGAGAGAGAGAGCGTGAGCAGGGGAGGGTCAGAGAGAGAGAGAGACACAGAATCTGAAGCACACTCCAGGCTCTGAGCTGGCTGTCAGCACAGAGCCCAATGCAGGGCTCGAACCCACGAACCGTGAGATCATGACCTGAGCCGAAGTCGGACGCTTAATCGACGGAGCCACCCAGGCGCCCCATTTTTCGAATTCTTTTATATTCTTAGTTTCCACATCTGTAACATAGTGATCATCATAAAACCCCTCTAATAAACTTGTTGTAAGAATGAAAAAAAAAACAACTAAATAGATTAGAGTTCATATCCACAGGTCTATTCTCCTCCTCTGTGTGACCTTGGTGAAATTTTTCACTTCTGGAGTTTTCACATCAAAGAGAGGGACTGGACCACTAAATTTGGCATCCCCTTTAGCTCACACATTCTGTTTTTTTATTTTTTTATTTTTTTTTACATTTATTTATTACTGAGAGACAGAGAGAGACAGAACACAAACAGGGGAGAAGCAGAGAGAGAAGGAGACCGACTCTGAAGCATGCTCCAGGCTCTGAGCAAGCTGTCAGCACAGAGCCTGACGTGGGGCTCGAACACACAAATCATGAGATCATGACCTGAGCTGAAGTCGGACACTCAACCGACTGAGCCACCCAGGTGTCCCATAGCTCACACATTCTGATAAGACTTTATTCTACAAACAAAGTCTAGTAATCATTAAAACACTCATAATTTATCAAATGATTTCTAACATTTAAAAAATAAAAGTATTGATCTATATTACCTATATCATTACAATTAGCATTAGAAGATAATTTTAGGGCCTGATTAAAACATAAAAGTATTTCATGGAAAAGTGGGCAAATCTCATTTGTTAAATTTGTCTTAAATGGTTCAGTTTTAGACTGGATTTAATGTGTGAAATCATTACATATATATTCAACAGTGAAAATAAACAGAGAAGAATGAGTATTATTTTTCAATTTTAATTCATTTCAATTAAAATAAGACATAGTTGTTGGCCTATATTTATGTATCTACATAATATTATTTTAAGATTTTAAAAATATCCCCCAAAAGCAGTTATCCAGCCAAAGCAAATAATTTCAGTAAGACTAATGTTAATACCATATTTCTAAATTCTCTCACACATATTATAATTATGAAACCTGTCATAATTTGCTTACCAAATTTACTATTAATGGCAAAGTAATTGAGGACATTGAAACAAATATGTGTTACTAATTTCCCATGCTTTCCCTCTACCGCTTACTCTGCTGTTTTAAATCCCAGTGACCTTTGTTTGTATTAATAATAAATGTATTTGACAGTTTAAATCACTAATCTAGCATCAAAATATCCAAAGGTACTTGCTTGTATATATGTAATCTGAGATAAAATTAAAAGCAAATCCAGTGGGATTATTAATTTTGACTATTTAAAGGACTTATTACATACAAGCTAATTTATACTAATTATTAAATTATATAAAAAATAAACATAATTATTCTACATAGCTTCTATAAATATTTGCTGAAATGACTGATGCACATGTTTACTCTCCCAAGCTAAATCAGACTAAACTGAGTTAATTGGGACACAGAGGATTTCTGTTTGTTAGCAAGGTCATTTTTAAAAGAGAATGAGATAGGCTTATTCTATATTAATGTCTGTTAGGTACTATGCACATGTGCAAAAATAATCTATACATGAAAACTGCAATGGTATTATATGGACTTGCCGGCAAGGAAGCCTCATTTCCTACCTAAAAGGCTGGCTGACAGGAGTTCCCTGCCAGGCATCAATAAAATGCTTTAAACAGTACTGAGCCCCAACCATGAAGCATAAGCCTTCAGAACAGAAATACCCCAGAAAGCAATTCCAGCCTCCTGATCAGCTCTTCTTAGAATTAGATAACTAAATGTTCTTTCTATTATTTGTCATTCCCACAAAAATCTTATAAATCCATGTTCAGAATTCACTGACTCTACCAATGACTCATTTTTAGCAATAGCTAATCGTATCCACCTGAACTCAGACATGACTTGTGCTTTGCTCAGAAGTTCACTGAATAATAGTTTTGTTGGAGTGCCTTTTTCCCCCCTAAATTAAAAATACATTTGTAGATTTGGGACTAAACATCTGATTTTAATCAAATGGAGTCTAAATTTAAATATGACATTTTTCTGTTAGGATACAACAGAGGTATGCTTAGATGTATTTGCATAAGCATGTATGAATGAAATTCATGAAAAGGAAAATGAAATTCAGAAAAGATTTTATTCTCTATAGGATATGTACCCATAGAGTATTGTTAGCTCAGAGCTTAGCTTTTTTACCTTGTATGCAAGGATCAACCTGCATATAAGAAGTCAACCTGCTTAACTCCAAATTCTGGAAACATACTTGATACATATCATTACCATGACATTCTGCTTTAAAAATATTTTTTAAACATTTTATTTATTTTTCAGAGAGAGGGAAAGAGAGAGGGAGAGAGAGCGTGCACATTTGCGTGGGTGGTGGGTGGGTGGGTAGAGAGAAAGGGGACCGAGGATACTAGGCCGGCTCTGCACTGACAGCAGAAAGCCCGATGCGAGGCTCAAACCCATGAGCAGTGAGATCATGACCTGAGCCAGAGTTGTACGCTTAACTGACTGAGCCACACAGGCACCCCACTTTTTTTTTTTAATAAAACTAACAATTTTGTAGGTATATGAAGTACAAAAGACTGATGCTGGTGCCATAGCTTCAAATGCCAAAACTATGAGTAAAACCTTTTTTTGTCTTGTTTTTTTTTTCCCTACTAATTATTATATGTTATTAATAGCTAAGCAGGCATTGGGCTAAGTATTTTTAATTTAATCCTCTAACAAAGCAGTGGTATTTTTAAAATTGTTTTTTTCCCCAAACATGATAAAACTAAGGCTCAAACAACCTAGGTAACTTGGCCAATGACAGACACTTTGAAAAGTGGAGTCAAATGCAGAGGCCAAGCTCAAACCACAGATTATTTCCATGCAAACGACTCCAGGTCCAAGTTGCACTCTGGTAATGCAAGTCTCTGAAACTACATGTATCCGTATATATCTCCCTCTTTAGTTTGAAGCTAAAACTACTATCTGTGGTTCTGATTCCTTGTTGAAGGACTTCCAAGTATATTGCAAAGTATCAACAATTTCCAATTTTATCACTTCTAGGGTTGGAAGTCAATATTCCCTAGTTATGCTAAACTCCTTTCAGTGGAATTTTTGTATGGTATTTATTTTGCCTGCTATTATCTTCTGAGGGTACCGAAAAGCAAATAAGCTAAGACTGTTTCAGTTCTTTGTAAATAATACATTCTCAAAGGCATATAATTAAATGGATAAACTGGAATGGTTAAGAAAAAGACAGGTGATGCACTGTGTGGGGGTAGTGAATAAAGAGAAAGATCTATGTATGATCTAATGATATGGGTTACAGGTAGGTGATGAAGAAATAAACTGAGAGGCTGTTAATTAGAACTAGGGAAAAGAAAAAATTCAGGTAGCCCCTAAAGTCTGTTAAGAATAAGTAACTGAAGAATATAGGTCCAGGAAGGAAAGTCAGGGAATAGTAAACTAAGGATGAGGCAAGAACAACCAATATAGCAAATAAGGTGTTCTTCCTGTCCCCATCTATTTGTGTTAATTTGAGTAACATAAGCTCATGGTAAAAGAATAACAAAACAAGCAGTATAGAAATGTGTATTGTGAAAAGTAAAAATCCTGCTTCTTCTTCCAATCCACTAATTTCCCTTCATAGAAACCGTTTTCTTCTAGACATTTTCTATTCTTAGATATATCCAAGCCTGTCCATTAATTGAACAAACAAACAAAAACAGCAAAACGATTATTTTTAGTCTGCTGGTCACAATGTATCAGTCTTTACCCACAGTATCTTAAAAGACCATGTCACAATCTGACAGCCATAGGTTTACTCTACTGGGCCCAGGAAGCAGGAGGACAAAGTGCTTTCAGGGATATAAAGCGGCAGGATTTTCAAGATTAATCTTCATTCCATTACTCATTTGAATCCTAGAAACAAGTTAATCTAGGTAAAATAAAATTAAGTGACTAAAGATTTTTCAGGATTTACTGTAAATTACAAATTGTATAACTAAGTGTGAAAAAATACACCACTACCATGGACTCTTAACTACAGACAATCTGTACATAAAATGGTACTTTCCAGCTTGTATGTTGTGATATTCTGTCTAAAATGTAGGTCCTTCATGATTTCCTGGACTAAATGGAATGGATCTTAAGGACTGAAATCTCTACTGATTTCTTCCTACAGTTCATAGTTCATTCTGTTTACAAGCAATTTCTAAGGCCTTTACTAGCTTGCTGATAAAACTGATACTTGGCCACAGAACATTTTTCTTCCCAATCCAAGCATGCCAAGAAAACTTAAAAATTGTTAAGGCAGGTATTCTTACCATGTGGTTCCTGGTTGGATGTCAAAGGATTGGTGTACAGGTTGAAAACACACATTTTTATGTTTATAGGTACATTTATGGGAAGATGGTCTTTAACCTGAACTAATGAATGTTAAGAATTACTAGTTTATTAAGAGTATTCTGGAGACTGGAAAATGAAGATAATAATAAAGTATAAAAATTAAGCTCATTTGCTGGTAAAATGCTTATCTTCTAAGTGAATACTGAATATAAATTTCAAATTTTTTGGTGATACTTTGAGTCTGAAAACAAAGGGTAGCAACAATAAATAGGAGAGGCTCTGTTAATCTACCTTTGTTTACCTGACATCCCAGATTTAATATCTGCTCTATATTTTCTCTACAAAACATTATGGCTTCTACTGTAGTGATATCAGTCACAGAATGTCTATGACTTGACAAGCCAAAATTGTATTAAATAATAGAAAAGTAAGATAAATTTAGAACAATGAAAAGTTAGCCAGGTTCTGGCAGGGATTTTGAAAAGATATACCAATTTAGGAAATATTTCCAGAGGAGTGGGAAAAGTTAAAGAATACCTACAAGAGATTCAGAAGAACCCAAAGTATAGCAACTACAGAAGCTGATACTGCTTAGGAGCCTGGGGGTCGGGGTCGGGGCCAGAGGCATGGAAGAGAGTTCTATCAAAATTTAAATAAAGGTAATCCTCTTG
>NW_027531015.1:1638525-1670905 GCF_008692635.1 Crocuta crocuta | reverse complement strand
ACAAAGGGTAGCATTATGAGATGCAGTCATAAGGTGACATGGCCAATGTTAGAATTACTATGCTATGGCAGAGAAGAAGTGGGAAAACATATCCTGACTTCTTTCTCCTCCCACCTTCTAATCGGTTGATTTTTCACATTGGCTGAACCTAGTAGAATGCAAGCCAGGGCTATATAATCCACAGGCATCAGCTCAGTCTCCCTTCTTTATACAGACATACACATGCAACCCTGACAAAGGCAAGAATAGATATGAGAAGTAAAATGAGAACAACTAGCACAATGAACTATAGAACACTTATTATTTCTTAATATTGTTTGATTAAGAATCACTTTAGTATCCCGGAGAATACCCTTAACTCTCATCATCATCTAAATATGTTACTCCCAAAGACTCTGTTACATCCTATCTCCAACACTATAGATGCTTAGCTTTATAAGAGTCTAACAAAACTTCCAGATAAAGTCTGGAGTTTAGTTACTGTATGCAGGTTAACTGCCAACAACAAAAACCAGTGGATAGTTAGATAAGCTGCTTACTTGGATCTATTTTGTTTGTTTTTATAATAGTTAAAAAAATTTTTTTAACATTTATTTATTTTTGAAAGAGAGAGACACAGAGTGTAAGTGGGGGAGGGGCAGAGAGAGAGGGAGGCACAGAATCCAAAGCAGGCTCCAGGCTCTGAGCTGTCAGCACAGAGGCCGACGCAGGGCTCAAACCCACAACTGTGAGATCATGACCTGAGCTGAAGTTGGACGCTTAACCGACTGAACCACCCAGGTGCCCCTGTTTTTATAATAGTTTTGTCACTGTGGTCTGGGTTTATTGTTTAGCCAAGATGTTCCACTAAATCTGTTTTCTTTGTGCTTCTGGTGTCATACCTAAGAATCCTTTGTCAAATCCAAAGTCATTAAGATATATTCCCATGTTTTTGGAATGGAGCTTTGTGATATTATCTGCTGTATTTTTAAAATTTTTTAAAAGTTTTTATTTATTTCTGAGAGAGAGAGAGAGAGAGAGAGAGACAGAGACAGAGACAGCGTGAGCAGGGGAGGGTCAGAGAGAGGGAGATACAAAATCTGAAACAGGCTCCAGGCTCTGAGCTAGCTGTCAGCACAGAGCCCGATGCGGGACTCAAAACCACGAACTGTGAGATCATGACCTGAGCCAAAGTTGGACGCTCAACCTACTGAGCCACCCAGGCGCCTCTATCTGTTGTATTTATGATACTGATTCATTTTGAGTTAATTTTTGTACATGGTTGAGGTAGAGGTCCAACTTCAATTATTGCACAGGGAAATCCACTAGTCCCAGCAGTACTGATTAAAGAGTCTATTATCTCCCCATTGAATGATTTTAGCCACCTTTGATTGCCATATGTTCATGGGTTTATTTCTGGATTCTCAATTCTATATCACTGCTTTTATATAGTCTATCCTTACGTTAGTACCACACTGGTTTGATTGCTGTAGCACTGTAGTAAGTTTTGAAATCGGGGTAGAAGTCTTCTAACTCAGTCCTTTTTTTTTTTTCAATATTGTTTTGACTCTTCAGGACCCCTTGTATTCCATATGAATTTGAGGAGTGACCTTCCATTTCTGCATAAAACAGTGCTGTAATTTTAATAGGGATTATAGTAAACCTGTAGGTTGCTCTGGGTAATGTTTATTTGAGAGAGAGAGAGAGAGAGAGAGAGAGAGAGCGTGTGCGTGAGAGAGAGAGAACACAAGTGGGGGAGGGGCAGAGAGAGAGGGAGATATAGAATCTGGAGCAGACTCCAGGCTCTGAGCTGTCAGCACAGAGCCTGACATGGGGCTCAAACTCATGAGCCAGGAGATAATGACCTGAGCCAAAGTCAGATGCTTAACTGACTAAACCATCCAGGTGCCCCTTATATGACATTTTTGAAATGACAAAACTGTGGAGATGGACATAGACTAGTGATTGGCAGTAGACAGAAATAAGAGGAGGGTAGTACTCTTTTGTAAAGGCATAAATAAGATAGTTTCTTTGTGGTCACCCAAGATACAGTGCCAATCTTGACAGCAGCGGCAATTACATGAATCTATAAATAGGATCAAACTGCACTAGAGTACACACACATGGTAGTGCATTCAAAAACTAGTGAAAACTGAGTAAGGTCTGTAGTTTAATTAACTGTATTATACCAAAGGCAATTTCCTGGTTTTAATATTGTTCTATAATAAGATGTCACCATTTGGGAGAGATGGGTGAAAGTCTCATGGAATTCTAGGTACTATTTTTTGCAACCTTCTGTGAGTCTATAATCATGTCAAAATAAAAAATTACAAAATAAGGGGAAAGAAATAATAATTCACTGGATATAAAACTAAGATATTAGAATAGATATTTAAGATATAAAATTTTATCCTTTTAAAATTTTAAGTTCATATGTTTTTTTAAAATTTTTTTGATGTTTTACTTATTTCTGAGAGACAGAGAGACACAGCATGAGCAGGGAAGGGGCAGAGAGAGAGGGAGACACAGAATCCGAAGCAGGCTCCAGGCTCTGAGCTGGCTGTCAGCACAGAGCCCGACACGGAGCTTGAACCCATGAGCTGTGAGATCATGACCTGAGACGAAGTTGGACACTTAACCGACTGAGCCACCCAGGTGCCCCAAGTTCATATGTTTTTTAATATGTTGTATAATGTACTTATATATAATTTATAAATAAAAAATATACACTGGTGACTCATGCTATAATGTTCTCATAGATACATGAATAAAAAAGTTTATAGTCCACTCTCTAAAGTATTAGCATATCTTTATTAAACTGTGAAAGATAAAATGCAATAGGGTATTCCTATGTAATATTATCTCAAATATTATCACTAAAATATTCATCTATTATTAAACAATAACAGCAAGTTACAATAAACAATAACTGCAAGTATACTAAAAATGAGTTTTTTTACTAAGTAGCAATGGAATGAAGCACCAGCCACTCTAGCCATTAGTACTTTATATTGCTTCTTTCTAGAAAAGGCAATCCTGATACACTTTTCCATCATCTGTAAAAAGCCTTTTTGCAACTAATGATGTATGTTGTTATTATTATTAATACTTTGTATATTCTTATTCATTCTCTTTT
The DNA here is from genome assembly GCF_008692635.1 of Crocuta crocuta. Taxonomy (NCBI): domain Eukaryota; kingdom Metazoa; phylum Chordata; class Mammalia; order Carnivora; family Hyaenidae; genus Crocuta; species Crocuta crocuta. The sequence goes on along the minus strand of NW_027531015.1, from coordinate 1,667,790 downwards.
AGATAATTTGTGACTTAGAATTAATAATAGCAACAGCTTTGGAGGCTGTGAGAACACATGAAAATAAAACTGAAGCACCCATTTTTTGCTCACAAAGGTATGTTTGCTCTACAACACATATTTGAAGAGCAACTGGAAATTAGCAATAAAGATTAGCAAATTCAACCTTCAATTATCTGCAGACCATTTGTTCTTGACCAGTCTCTTTCTTCAACTGATGACTGGTGTTTTTAATACCTTTCTCAAAAAGAGCAATTTATGGTTTCATAGTGGAATCTGGCAAATGCAGACTGTTGCTAGATATTAGCTAATCAAGAGTTAAGCCACAAAGACTCTTATCTCGTGTCTGTCACTTTTTGAGATACTGTTCTACAAAGTAAGTTTAGAATTATTCATGGAAATTTGTTAAATCTTGGGTGGACTTATAGCAAGTGATTAACTGGCTTACAAAATATTTAAAACATTTAAAGCCACTCCCTCAAATACGAGGATGTTCACACTACAGCTATACTGGTCTTTCCTGATTTGGTCAAGGAAAATAGGCAAATAAAGATTAAATTTTACATACACTTTTAATTTTTTTGCTGTTTGGTTCATTTGATTAAAGTTAACTCATTGTTCATTTGTTGTGCATTCTTGAAAATCTTCCTGAGGGTAGTTGGCTCTCTAAACTGTGCTTTTTAAGATTTTACTTTGAAGGTAGAGCATCATTCACTACAAAAAAACATGACTCAAAATCATGGAATGAGAAACTCATGTGAGGACATTAGATCTTTATTATTATACTGAGAGTCAAAGCCTGTGATTTATTTGTTTTTTGAAAGTAACTGACACCTTGTCACAGCTACCTTGCTGTGGAGAGGTTAAAAAGTTGTCCAAGTTCCAGACAGCAAAAGAACAGCCTCTAAACTGCCAACATGCAACGTGCTCGGACAAGCACTTTCTTTTTACAATGAAGTAGTAACAGGATTCCTTTTGCAGTGCAACCAAATTCAAACAGTGAAAGGAGCCACTCCAAACCGTGAGCAATGATGGAGGGCCAAGCTGATGGTATATACAGGAGCATTCCCCACTGGGCACCATGGCCAAACACAAGTTTTCTCTTCAAAGAAATGTTTTAGCAAATTACATATGCTTCAGCTCCTCAGCTACCCTCAGTTACGTTAGCAGTATGTTATCAGTATGCATAGGTAAGTAGCACAAACTGCTGTTCTGAACACAACATTCCCTTAGATTTCCAAGACAGTGTAAAGAAAGAGTGGAGAAAATAAATGTAACTCCTCTCATAATCCTGAGAACTATATGAATCGGTTATGGTAGAAGACAGATTAACCCACATAATGTGCACTTACCTTTTGGAACAGAGTAATTGGTGCCAGTGTTAATTTATTCATTTTATTCAGAGTTGGTGCGTACTAAAGTCATTAGGTCCATTTCTGAAATGATCATAATTACCTACTACCTATCTTTTACCTCAACATTTGAAAACCGGAAAAAAATTAACGTCTTGCTCCACATATCAATAAAGAGAGAGGGAGGGAGATAGATATGTAAGGACACAGAATTAACAAAAGTGTTCTATGGTATGCAAAGGAACCTTAAAGCTACTTTTCATTCCCTTAGAAAAATGTTAAATGTATATGTTAAAATACCTTTGAAAAAGCCCAGAAGAAAACCAAAGCCTGGTTTAGGCAAATATTTGACAAAACAATATGGAGCACATAAAGGTAAATATTTTCATATACTTTGCCGTAGGATTAATAGATATACATAAATGCTTTTGTTTGTAGGAAAGACAACAAACAAAATGTTAAAAATCTAGGTATATCACTGAAAGATTCTATAACTTACTGTATCTGATACTTAGATCATGGCAACATTTATCTCAAATTAAAATTTTAATGTGGAAAAATTAATGTGGCATTATCTATTTAGAGCCACATATTAGTCTTTTACATTATCACTATAATTCCTTTCATAAAATCAAAACAAGAATGTTATCAATAATTCTAAAAATCACTCAGTCTCTGCGAGTCATCTAAATTCTCCAAGTTCAGTTTGTATAAAAGTCCTTTCGCATAACTGTAAACATTTACATTATTTTACATTTGGTCTGGAGAGATAAGGATTAGTATTTGTTTTATACGCCTATCCAGGCCCTCTTTGAATACCTATACCTATCATCTATTAACTGATCCTGAATGTCTATAACCTACAAGGGTCAAAGAGTAGCCCTGACCTATAAAAGAAGGAGCATGCCCTCCTCCAGAAAGGTTAAGCATGGACTCTGTGCACTGAGGCTTAGATTTACTTCCCTGGGCCATTAAAACCTTCATAAATGGGTTCAAGAGGGAGCCACAAACACCTGACCTCCCTCCTCCTACCACTGTCTCCCACACTGTCACCACTATTTGTGCCTTATCAGCACCAATTTCATGTTGCCCTTCATCTGTTATGTCAGACTACCAGAAGAAGCCCCAGAATCTTGGATCATCCCTCATCTTTTGCTTTAATCTCCATAAATGTCAATACATTTCCTAACCTGTCTCCTCGCACCCTCTCTTATTCTATTTTTATAAAAAGTTAAAGAATAAAAAATATAAGTCAATTTTACATGTAATAATCTCATTGGGAAAAGAACCCAATCTTAGGGTAGGAAAATATTTTGGCTTTTAACAGTCCTACTTAGTGGTAATTTTAGTATTGTGTAAAGTCTTAGCTTCAATTAAAGGTATCTGAGAATAAACTAAAAAACAAAGTATAATTTTAGCAGGAGTCAGACAGGATCCCTTCAAACAAGGCAGTGGTCTCAAGCAGGGTTCAACTAGGGAGTCAGAGACCCAAGGAAAACAGGAACACTCTAGTCAGACAGACATTATGTGCACACATGCCCCTCTCCCTTGCTCTCTCTCTCTCTTTAAAAAAAATAAAATAAAAAAACATCTAGAATCTGAGGTAAATATCTTCCCCCTCATAAATTTCCCAGGTCTTCTCTGAGTGGCCATGGCTGGAGCTAGAGGACAGTCAGCACTTCATATTCCACGGGGGCCATGCTGCCTGATATCTTTCCCTGAGAAACCACATAGGCCAGGAATTCTTAGTCTTCAAAAAAGGAAGGGATACTAGAGGCACCTGGGTGTCTCAGCTGGTTGGGCATCCAACTTCGGCTCAGGTCACCATCTCATAGTTTGTGAGTTTGAGCCCCACGTTGGGCTCTGTGTGGACAGCTGAGAGCCTGAAGCCTGCTTTGGATTCTGTGTCTCCCAATACCAAGCAAACTGGGCACATGATGTAAGGAGGAGGCTCTGGGCAGTTGTATGCTGGATGCCTCAACTTGGGTTTCTCTTATCCTCTTGGAGACTTTAAGATCCCAGAGATCCTACTTTAATGTTAATTAAAAGAATTTGTAAGCCAGCATTCAAAAACTTAATTTATAGAGTTAATGCTTTGGATTTTATGTAAATTACCACCTGTCTCCTTTTTAAAGTATCCATGAAAGTTAAGTACATATGCTCATGAAAAAGGAACTGGAGTGAAACTAGTGAGTATGGTCAGTGAGCCAAGCAGAGAGTTTAATATGTTTTTTTCTCTAATTAATATGTTTTGACTTTTATAAAATCTTATTTGTCTTTATAATATCTGCTACATGCAAGCATTTTGGTTGTTGGCCTAGGGATGGATTTAAGAAATGACAGGAATGAAAACTAGGGATAAGTAGGGAAAAACATATAATTATGATAAACACTAGTGGTTATTCATATTATTTCAGCTAATATTGTCTAAAATACGAGAACCAATGCCCTCCCTAAATTGTTGTATTGACTGGATTGATGGGTTTTAATATGTTCTTTAAATGTACTTAACTACCTATAATAAACTTAGGTATGGCCAATGTAAAGTGTGTAAATCCATGATTTTAGACAACTCTGAAATGATTGATTATTGCAATAAAGACTGTTAGTATTCTGGCTTATAGTTCTAATGAAAAACAGAAGTAGGATACTTATTTGTTTAAAGCAAGTGCCACTGTTAATATCAATAACATCATCATCTTTGAGATGAAAGGACAGCATTCTTGCCTAATATTATTAATGATCTTTTCAATTCATTTTATTCAGCGTTCATTGTTTAAGAGAGAGGTTTGGGTTGACAGAAAAATGGCTGCTACAAATCTAGAAATAGTAAAGACACCCAGGGCAAGAATCTTACTAACATTACACATAGGGCTGGGAATGGAAATTACAGTGATGCTGTTTCTAATAGTATTAAATAGTAACAAACTCAGAAAGTATCAGAAATAGGCTTTTGTAATTTTCACTTTGCTCACCTCATTCTATCTCCCGCCTGGTTATACCTGACCAACAAAGAGCAAATAAGCCAAGATCTTATTGAGCATGTACCATATGAAATTCTTTAAAGTTCCAAAGTAATGTGGGGAAAAAAATTATATGCTTTTTCTTTTTGTGTGAAATGCTCAGGGAAACTATGCTAAGTCACTTAGTGTATAAAGAATCCAATCGCTTAACATGTGAAAGAGGTATTAATAAACAAAACCTGCTGCTGGAAGTGCGGGGGGGGGGGGTTCAGAGAGTGGGGGCTAGTGAAATAAATTACCGGCATTTCCAGGTTGGGCAGGAGTATTGGTTTCTTTTCAGGTCAGACTGGCTGTCGCCACCAGTCCTGACAGGAAGAGTTACTGGAGTGATGCTCTACCTGTGATGACTGAGGGACACGGAGACAACAGGACAGGAGGGAAATCGTATCCCTACTACCTTGTAGATCACCACCAAAAGAAACCTGTTATCTGGGCTTTGTTTTGTTTTTCTTTTCATAGAGGATTAAGATTCTTATCTTAATAAGGTATGCTGTTAAACTTGAATTTTGTATCAGTTTTGTAATCTAGACTTTAAAAACATAAATGTATACTGCATATATGTAAATTTACAATCCCTCTCTCTACATGCACTATATTTTGAAACATTTACTACTGAGATTCTTCCATTGAAATACTTCCATGCAAAAGTATTAACTATTAATTGAATCTGACATTTCTTAATGTAAGTTTTAAACACTTTATTTTACTATTAGGAAAAAAGAAAATTGGAAATTCAAAAGACGAATTTCATGGAACTATACATTTGTGATAAATTTTGGTAGGGATCTTATACATTGGCTTTAACATATGCAGACTGAATCCTCAGGCTAGCATATAAATGTGAGGAAAGGGAATGTCTTGGATCAACTCTTCTCTACATGAAACAAATTGGTTTGATATATTTACTTGCTTATTTTTTACTTGACTAACTGGCACAATGCCTCAGTGATGAGAGAAGGATGTAAAATATTCACGCTTTTGTTTTGCTTCTGTCAACCTGTTTAACTGCTTGAGTCACCATATGATGTCTATCATTAGACTTTTATTAGTTTAGTATCTAGGAGAGGAATGAATTAATGAGTGCATGAATGAAAGAATGATGAAGATTTATAGTTACTTGACTTGTCTTTACCTTATTTTCCCTATTTATTATTTAGGAATAATAATATTATTGGGGACATCCTAAAAGAAAATCAGAAAACAGATGGTAATCAAGTAAGGAATATTATTCTAATTATAGGAGATCATTATTTTCATTACTACTTCTATTATCATTAATAAGTACCAGTCCTGCCCAAGAGCCTAGGAACTACTTAGTTTTGTCATCACCATAAAACTAGGAAATTTCATGGTAAGATCATACACATACATCATCAAGTTTGAGTCATCTATTCAAAAATTTAGACAATATTCTAAAATCCAAATAAATGAAACTGTTAATCAAAATGCAACTGAAATACTGATATCTCCTTTATATGTTTTTAAATTTTTGAAATCCCTTAGATTTTTATATAACTCGTTGAGACAAATTTGCTTTTCCTTATAAATATATTTTTTAAAATAGTTGATTCTTAATGTAATATTAAATATCTTTAAGAAAAGCTTCTGTAAGAAGTAAAAAGAAATAATGAGGGTTCAGTGCGTTTTTCTCCAGCTCTTACATTGACGTGCTTTCTCTGTACTAATGCCACTGTTTCTTATGGCAGGAAAGCAGATGATTCCCTTTGGCATTCTCCTGCTCTTAAATCCCCAAAGCCACCCAAGAACAAATAATGAATTGTATAAATTCTTTAAAATTTCCAAGAATCACTTATAAAATATGGCAGAGCATAAAGCAGACTATGAGTTACGTATTAACATAAAAACTGTACAACTCTGTAAGTTACCTTATAAAAAGAAATTTGATGATTAGTTTGTCTAAGACTACAGTCCATATATAAGACATTTTATATAAGTCATTTCAAGTTGCTGCTTAATAAAGCCTTATGATTCAATAAAGTACAGAGAATTAATTACTTTCTCACCCTAGGAAACAGTGGAAAGTAAACCGAGAGGCTGATGGAAGAATACTTGCCCTATTACACTACACCTTTCCGTTCAGTACACAGGGGACATTAGTTCTGATGCCATTAAGTCTCTTTTTCCCCCTTTACATTTTAAAGCCTTCTTGGTTTAAAAATGTTAAGTCTGTGTGTGGTCTGTTTTCAGGAATGATTCAGATGGGCTATACATGTGCTATTTTTTTTCTTATTTGTATAAGTGATGACATTTCTATACTTCTAATTTTTGAGAAATATTTTTAAAAATGTCAACTTTGGTTTAAGTTTTGATGAAAGTACAAGTCTTAATTTTATGTCTTTGTTCACATTTTGATGAAGAGACAAAGGTACACTTCATATTAGATGTTAAGATCAATCTTCCTTGCTTTTACTCTGACCTAGTGAACTTCTCTGGTAATCGTACACCAGAGAACAGTTTTGCTGTGGGCTTCAGTCTTATTAAATGCTTTAAACTGTTAAATAATTTATTCATTGACCATTGAATGAATATTATGCTTTTCTCTTAGCTGTAGTACTTTAAGGTGAAGTTTGTTATTATTACAGCATTCAGTGACTAAAAGTTTATCAAGAATAATCAGTAATAACAGTTATCTTCAATCATATTCTCTGCATATTGCATTGTAGGTCAACATTTCATACTGGTAAATATTTCAAAATGTTGTAACATTAGGAAGTGTTTAAAAAACAAACTTTATTAGCCAATTTGACAATAAATTATATTAAAAGCAAAAAATACAAATAAAAAATTAACTGGAAAAAATTTTAAAAAATAAAAAACAAACCTTAAGAACAGTGGTTCTGATTTCCTAGATGCTTTCTCAATTCACTGAAGTCTCGAGTATTTATTTTAAAGTTGGTAGTGCTGCATTAATATCACTAAGGATGATAATGTGTACTTGTATTAACAATAGCCTTATTGAAAGCAGTATCAGGCAGTTTAGCTTTTAATACTGCAAGTTGGATTGTTCTCACTGTGTTAATCTGCAAAGTTTATAATTCTCCCCACAAAATCATGTTTCAGCAAAGTTTTACTAGAAGCTTCAAGTTTCCAAGACCACTTGTATTCACATGGAGTTTACTGGTATCCACAGAAGAATTAAAGTTATTTAATGATTGAGCAAGCAAAACATAGAAAAAGAAATGAACAATGTACTTTTTCAGATAAAACCTAGACTTCTTTTTTTTGAAATGCTTATTTATTTTTGACAGAGAACAAGTGAGCGTGAGTGGGGGAGGGGCAGAGAGAGAGAGGGGAAACAGATTTGATGTGGGCTCTGCACTGACAACAGCAAGCCTGATGTGGGGCTCGAATTCACGCACCATGAGATCATGGCCTGAGTCTAAGTCAGACGCTCAACTGACTGAGCTACCAGATACTCCATAGACTTATTGCTTATTTATTCACATGAGTGTCTTAGGAATGTTAAGCAAATATTCCATTATAATTTATGTTTATGTTTAAAGTTAATGCTGAATTGGTATATTTTTTACTGGGCCAATTTGTTTACTTGATAGATAGGCCTAATCAAGGTAGGATAAAAAACGAGATTTGGATTTAGAAATAAAAAATATACTGACTTAAAAATAAAATATATGTAATGCAAATAGTCAGCTTCAAATTAAGGTTTACATAAAATAATCAAACTTTTATATAAATGAATAATATTTTAGTTAAGAAATGGAAGCTTGAACGCTGGGTAAGTTGCATTTTTGATAATGGAAGTCTGGGTAATTTGAACAAACCCTCCTGCTCAGTCAGAAAAACATCCAATTGATGGAATAAGAGAGCTAACATGGACTACAGAGAGGATTCCTGTATTTATGGCAGCTTTTCACTCGAGACCAGCTCTAACTCATGGAAGAAGCTATTGAGAGATAAGAAGCTAGCTACCTTTTCAACACTGTTGAAAAGGGTCCAGGAGGAGACAAACTGGAATCAAAGCCTACTAAGAAGAGGGTCCTGGTAAAATTACTAGGAGAGAGCAAAAGATTTCTTAGGGAAGTGATGGAGATGTGCTATATCTATACTGTCCAACAGAATGGTCATCCACCACAAGTGGCTATGGAGCACTTGAAATGAGGCTAGTGTGAGACTGAAGAAGTGAATTTTAAATTTTCTTCAATTCTGATTTAAATTTAAATAGTTATATGTGGTTAGTAGCCCCTGTACTGGACAATGCATGTTTGTATGAGGAGATTCAGGAGTATTTGTTGTGGCACTGAATATTATATCAAAACTCCAGATTGATTAAAGACAGAATGGTGTACAGAAGGATTTCCTTAAGAAGACATAAAGAACACCAAAAGAAAAAGACTGATAAAACTGATTATATAAAGTAGAAAACTCCCCTACAATTAAGATACATAAAATTTAGGGGACACCTGGGTGGCTCAGTCAGTTGAGCATACGACCTCAGGTCCAGTCATGATCTCGCAATTCATGAGTTCAAGCCCCGCATAGGGCTCTGTGCTGACATCTCAGAGCCTGGAGCCTGCTTCGGATTCTGTGTCTCCCTCTGTCTATCCCTCCCCTGCTCTCTCTCATTTTCTCTCTCTTAAAAATAAACATTAACAAAAATTTTTTAAAAAGATACATAAAATACAAACAGTGTAAAAATTAGTAATAGGACTGGGAGAGGACATCTGAATATCACATAACTGACAAAAGACTGGTAATCAGATTCTACGAAAACTCACAAAATAACAGAAAAAAGACAACTACTCATAAAAAGCAATACAAAAAGAAAAGGCAATGATACTGTTAAAGTTTTGGGAGAGAGTGTGTGCCACAATACAATCCTATCTTCCCAACCGGAACACAGCAGGGGATGGGTTGAGGGTGAAGAGGGAGGGAGAGAGAGAGGGAGAAAGATAAGAGACAGAGAACACAGAGGAATCAGAAACACAGAGATCAAAATAAAAAATATGTATTTTCTTACAGGACAATGTAGCTTATATGTATAGTCACATGGGCTTCTTAACATTTTACCTCTGAATTAGATAGATTTACCCATTCAGTCACCACAAGCTCTTCCTTAGGGGCAAACCTTCTCTATAAGCTAAGAGTAAGGGAGACTACCATCATGCCACTTCGGTTCTTCCAGACAGCTCCAAAAAGAATAAAGTGTTCAGATGGGGTGAGGTGGGCATGCTCAGTTCCCAAAGTTCTCAGTTTTATCCAAACCAATCAATCAGTTAAGACATTCCTTATCATGGAAGTGAGGTAACACTGTACAGTTGATTATACTTGACAAAAATATCTAAAGATAGGGTTTGTATTTCTCCTGTAGTAATATCACTTGAATGAATCAAATAGTAATTTCACTTTTAAAATTACTAAATGAATACGAACAACAGTGTTCCTTCTTTTACTTTTCTGAATTATTCTGCCAAACTGCTTGTAATTGATATCTATCTACCACAAGTTAGCAGTCCATGAAAAGGGCTTCCTAGATAGCATGAGGAAGGCATTTATTAAGGTAATGGGTTGAAAGTGACATCTCTTTAAAGTATTGCATGGAAGCAGTTTTTTAAATCTCTGTACTCTTTTAGATAATTTTCAGGTAACACATAGACGGAACCCTTCTGTAGCATGACAGTGAAAGGGTTGAATCCTGTAAACATAGATCATGATGAAATCTTAGGCAATGTTTCCCTACAAACTGGCTGTGAACGTTCTTCACAGTATTCACACAACTGAAGAGTGGATTTTGTAACAAATATGAACAACAAAAAGTCCCCAATACTGCCAGACAGTATAGAAATCATGATTCTATCTGATAAACCCACTGATAGTAGCACCTGATTTCCTTCAGGCGTCATCAATTCTGCTTTTATTCCTGTGAATACTGGTATTATTAACTCCATCCACTAATCTATGAGAGGAAGTCTTTTAATTGGAGTAGGAGGAGGAGATAGAGGTACCCTTCAGACCCTTTCTCATTCTGCTAGCTCTATTAAACTATGCACAGGAAAGATGGAAATCTAACTAGAAAAGTGATACTTCAAAGTCCTCTATTCATCTCTGTGAAATCTGGCCATGACCATGAAGTCAGATGAGGTTAGATACAGAAAGCACACTGCTTTATTTTTTGCCTCGATCATTAGTGTCGAGATGGAAAACTGATGAAACAAAATGTGACACATATTTTTCCGGAATTAATTCAGATGCTGGTATGGTGCCAAAAGTGCTATTAGTGAAGCAGAGATATAGCCACTACTTCAACTTCTGGTGCATACAACAGCATTAGGAGCTTCTCTTTACCATCTCTTAAACCTTTGAACTGATGTGCATTTTTGAAAAGAGAATAATGATGACAGTATCATTGTAATATCCTTGGACTATTACCTAGGAAGAATGTATTTCTAATATTCAAGTGACTTTAGCAAATGGGTAAGATTAAAATGAACTCAGACCCAATGAGTAGAAGCAATCCAGGCAACAGGTCAGTGTAGACAGGGGAAGGCAGTGATCAGGAAGGAAGCCTAAGGTGGTAGCCAAAGTAAGCAGACATGGTCAGGGAAGTGGAGAGAAACAGGGGCAGAAGCCTTGTTCAGGGTATGGCCATACTAGACAGTCCATCTTAATATTTGTATACAAAGTGAGAGCTTCTACCTTATCATTAGCAACTTCATCTGAATATGACTAGTTTAAATTAAAAGTGATTTCTGGGATTAGTATAGTCTGGAAAAGCCAAATTACAGAAAAGGAGGTTCCTGTAGGAAAATAACTTAAAAGGAACGGAGTTACAGTGTGGCTCTAGTCCCTGGGAATATGTTCCAGGTCTCAGTTGTAGTAAACTTACAACTCTGAGCAGATGATAGGGAATGAACAAAGTAGGAAAAAAAATCATCAGTGAATAAATTTCCTACAAAAGACGGGGAATACGGAAGAATGGGAATATCACAGGGCAGGGTTTCTCGGTATCAACCATAATAACATTTGGGCCAGATAATTTTTGTGGTGAGTGGCTGTCCTATGCATTGTAGGATGTTTAGCAGCATCCCTGGCATCTCTACCCAATAGATACTAATAATACTTCTCTCCAGTTACCAACCAAAAATGTCTCCATCTGGTCAAATTTCTATGGGTCACAACTGCCCCTGCTTTAGAGGAAAAAGCAGTCATTTTAGATGCCATCTTGTCTCACAGGAGTGCCCCCTATTGAATTTTATTTATTTATACAATCTATAGTTTCTCTGTTGCATAAAATAGAGAATAGTGATTTATTTATTAGTCACAACACTGGACTACCGAGAGTCAAAACAGTGAATCTACTTGTGGGAAAACCATTTGGTACCTCTCTCTTTTTTTTTTTTTTAAGTTTTTAAAACAATTTTTTGAGAGTGTGTGCACATGCACACACACATGTGCATAAGTGCATGTACAAGCAGGGGGGGGCCAATGGAGAGAGGAAAAGAATCTTAAGCAGGCTCCACATTCAGCCAAGAGCTGAGGCCGGGCTCAATCTCAAGACTGGGAGATAATGACCTGAAAAGAAGAGCCGGATGCTTAACTGAGCCATCCAGGTGCACCTCTCTTTTTTATTTAAAAAAAAAAAAAAAATTTTTTTTTTGAGGGAGGGAGGGAGAGAAGGAGAGAGGGAACGAGAAAGAGAGAGAAAGAGAGAGAGGGGGGAAAAAAAGAGAGGGAGAAGAATTCCAAGCAGGCATTGTGCTGTCAGCACAGAGCCCAATGTGGAGCTCAATCTCACGAACCGTGAGATCATGACCTGAGCCAAAATTAAGAGTTGGATGCTTAATCGACTGAGCCACCCAGGTGCCCCTCATTTGACATCTCTTGAGACATCTCTTCTTGTATTTTAAATTAATATTAAAAACTACAGAGACATTTAACCATTTTTCATATGCTTACTTCGTGCTACCTAAGTCAGACTATAAGTTTCTTCTTTACAGAGTATCCACTACTAAGCTTAGCATATTGTCTCACTCATAGCAGAAATAGTTGCATTTATTGATAGGATTTAATATAGCCAATAAAAATAGTTATATTTGTTTATGTGATTTAATGCTGTCAAATCCAATCTCAGTTTAGCCTAGATGCGGACCACCTTCATGCTTTTTCTTTACTTTGTTCCAATTCTCCACATCTTTTTTTCAATAACTCCATCAGCCGAGGGGTGGGTATGGCATGCTCAATATGCTTACTGACTGGTAATCACCTAAAATACACATGTGAAGATGGAACATGTGTTTCTGAGCCTGGGTTATGACTGGATTCACTGCGTCACCAATTCCTAACATGACTTTCTATGCATTGAGCAATCCTATACTAAGCATATACAACATACAAACCTTTGTATACAGGTTAAATAGATATAAAGATAAACGACTTGATTCCTGCCTTCAAAGAACTTACACCCTAGAGCCTGAGATACAATGCTGCAATAGAGATATATACAAAGTGATATGAGAGTGCAAAGGAAGCAACTACCAAGTCTATCTCTGAGGTATGAACAAGGCAAAAAGTTGCACTAGATCACAGATGACATCTACTCTGTTTTATAAAATGAGCCAGCGCTGGTTAGACTGAGGTGGGCAGGGCATCTGTGAAGGGAAAATAATGTACAAAGGCTAAAGCAATGAAGATATGTACATAATCACTTTTCTGAACAAGAGGATCTGGAGCATAAGGTTTAACTCCAATTAATTAGCTTCTGAAGTTCTTGAGGCCCTTTCATACACGGTAAATTAGCAAAATGGAGGGAGACTTTTACATAAGATGTATTTGGAAGCTTAGAATTTTAATATCCAGGAACCAAATATGTAATGTTATTTTCTGAATCTCATATTTTTAAAAATATTTAAAGCACATGCTAATACGTGGATCTTAAAATTCAGAAATTATACCAATAAGCCAATAAACAAGCTTGAACAGGAATACCGGGGTATATTCATATATAAAATTATTTTTCTCCTATTTTAAATTAATATAGTTTTACATAGGGTGATGTTCAAAGAAAAGTTACCGAGTAATAAGCAATTTCCACTGTTTGCCTTTTCCTGTTTTATTTCCTCCATCTAAATGATCCTTCTTTATCAAACATTATTTAGTGGATCACAGTGAGACTACTAAAAAGACACATACAAGAATTTTTTTTCATACAAGAGATTGAAAAAGTATTTGTGCATTTAGTCCCATTATTTCTTAACCTTTTACAAACATTCACCATCCACCTGTGCTCAGCTGCGGAATTAGCCTGAATCAGCACAAAATAGTTTTAAAATTATTGACATATGATGTTATACTAGTTCTAGATGTACAATATACTGGTTTGAGAAAAAATAATGTTTTCTGAATCTGCATATAAAAACCCCAAGAAGTTCTTGAAAAAAAGTATGACCCAGGGAAGAATGGTTACATGAAGTAATGATAGCCACAACCAACAAATATGTTTGTTTAGTGTTCTATAGAAATAATCTCATATACTTAAACCTTTAAGAAGTATGTGCATTTAGGAATAATGAATAGAAATTCACCTGATAAAGCTGCAAATTTTAGGAATTTATCAACTGCCTCAACATTGCTCTAAGAACAAGAACGAGCTGATTTACAGAACTCTGGGGCCCAGTACAACATCTAGTAGTCTACAACTATTAGGATGTCTAACTATAATCTGATGTCATACCATACATATGATACATAATCTGATGCTTTTATGATTTCATAAATAAACCATCAAAACAGGATTATTTTTTATGACCAGAATTTTAAAATAGAAATGATTCAAATCAAGACTTTGGAAAAGATCAGTTTGAGGAAGGGAAAAGACTAAGAAAAAAATATTGTTAATTTGGAGCTAATATTTGAAGTGATAAAGCAGTTCTACCCTAGCATAAAAGTGCAGTCTCATCACTAAAGCTCATGTGATCATCCATGATTAAAGAATAGTCTATGAAGAAAAATGAGAATGATACTCTTTCTGCCAGATTCTGGCTCTTATTTTGAGTGCACTGCAGAAATGTTATTAATATTTTATGACTGTTAGTATTTTACAGGAGAGTTATTGCTTTTATTTCAAGGATATAGATGTTTAAAAACAAACATAATTTGTCAACTACACTTCAATAGGAAATGACTTTGACAGATGTCAGAAATAGAAAAATCGTTTACAATTTTAATGTTATAATGGAAATCATTGGGAAAACCCATTTTAATAAATAGAAAGCTGTTGCAGAGCAAACTTTGTAGGAATGTATCTATTCTATTAAGGAACAGATCCTAGAATAAATAAATCCTTAAAATACGCAGAATATTAATTTATATGAACTACATAATATTGTACTCTTTAACACCACAGAGTAACAGTGAAATATTGAGAATAAAAGTAATTTCATTTCTTTTCTTTTTCTTAAACTCCAGAAGCATAATATTTAAAGGCTAGAGTTCAACCTTTTTACCCTAGAGAATAAAGAGTTGTGGAGGATCTTCGTGTTAGATATAATTAATAAAATGACTCAATTATTAGAGTCAGCAATAAATAGTTTTGATTGCAGAATTTTCTAAGCTTCAAATAGAAATATTCAAAAGAATATATATTAATATTCCTAATACATAAAGACTGTACTGTCTCTGTAATATTCTAATTACAATGAGAAAATGAAAATTTCAGTATATTCTTGGTCAGAAGTGGAATTCAATGGTCAGAAGTGTCCTTTGTATTTTCTTCTTAAAAGTGGTTTCATCCTTTCCAGAATGAATTTAGGGGATGACTGCAGATGTAAATTAATGGTAACAACTTCATAAATGTGAGATGATGAGAAGTAAAGAGCTTACAGAAGAAGTGGTTGTGGAAGACTTGTTTCAGAGCACACTGTAAACACAAATGCATAAACAGTAAAAGCCAATGTAGGATGAGCCTTGAATTCTCGCTTTTGTCACCATTTATATTTTTGAATGCCTGGATTTGCTATCTTATTTACAAAGTAATAATAACAAAATAGGCATTTACGTGTATGTGGCTTCTTCTTCCCAGTCTTTCCTTCTTTATCCAGGCCCATCCCCTTCTTTTCTTTCCGTTAAAAAGCAGTGTCCAGGAGCCACTGCAATGACAATCTTTTATGTAGCTCAGCCTGCGTGTGCTCCTTTCACATGCCAGCAAGTGCCATTGATCAGAGTATTGCAGGTACTTATTCTGCACCCCCAATACCTCCCATACCTGTACTCCCAATTTTTGAATGGTCAAATAGCATATGGTGTTCCTACAATGAAGGTATCATCTTAGGAACATCTCAAAAGGCTTTACACTCCTCATTCCCAAAGACATATATGTTCAGTTCTTTTATCACTTTGTACATGAATACAATTTATGTTATTTTCCTTTCATGATGTTAAAGGTCAATATTTTTTAAAATATGAAATCTTAAGGAAAACTACAAGCCATGATCAAAGCATTCAATTAGACACTCCAACTAGAGTTCAAATTAAAAATGATGTATCTTTTACAAGGTTATTAGATTTTAGAAAACTAGAGCTTACAAATCAGCAGACTACATTACCTTTAAAGAAAAGAAAGCATCCAGCTTTGACATGCCCACCAACTTATATCAGAACATGTTATAATTATTTACTAAGCTCTAAAAGCTGTTGTAGGCAGACTACAATAAAGTCAAACTGCCTGCTCTAAAAAAGCCTTAATCTTGGAAAAGTAAAAGTAAAGCCTCCATCCTTAATAATTTTTATTCAGCTTTCCACTGCTTGTTTTATAAAAGTCATTCCTTATTTTATTCAGTCTGTAGTCATAATATCCATCTAAGATGTATCAATATATTATCAATATCAATCATACTATTATTAGTAGTGAACTAAAATGTATGTATGATCTGCCTCCAAAATAATTTTTACACAGGATTTCCTAGGCTGCTATGTTATTAATTATTAAAATCTACAAAAATGTTGATATTACATTCTCATCACAAATTTGTGACTTTAAATGTTTAATCAAATTAGCTGCAGAAGATCCAAAGCTTAGCATTTTGAATCTGTGCTCTGACTTTACCTAACAAAAGTCCCCTTGAAACACACCTGGAGAAGATTTCTGATTAATTCATAGAGAGCTCAATATAACACTTAGNAGAGAGAGAGAGAGAGAGAGAGAGAGAGAGAGAGAATGTGAGTCTCAAGCAGGCTCCACACTCAATGCTAAGCCTGATGCAGAGCTTGACAGGGCATTGGCAGGGCTCTATCCCAGGACCCTGAGGGATGGTGACCAGAGCCAAAACTACGAGTTGGATGCTCAACCAACTAAGCCACCCAGGCACCCCACAACACTTAGCTTCTAAGTAACTTTTTAAAGTACTTATATTGTGGCACTAAACTGACTTTTACAATAGGATAACAAGAAAACAGTAACATATTTTTAGAGCATATAAATTGGAAGAACTCCTACATGTTTAAGATGAAGCTCGCTTTGACATTCCTATCCTATTTCCCAAGTAATGCCAATTTTACTTTAGTAAGCATTATGAGTATGGCTCTGAAGAATTAAAAAAAAAAAAAAGATGTGTGACAGGAATAAAATTTGGAATCAAACCTGAGTTCAAACATCAGTTTGGGTATTTTTGCTAACTTACTATAATGTGTTTAGTGCCAGGTGGTATAAGTTTGAAATATGAGTATTCATTCATACTTATACTCTCACAAGGTTATCCTAAATATTAAAATAATATGTAAAATACAAAGTAAAAGACAGCATCAAAAACAAAGTTCTACAGTAGCTACTCTAATAATAGTTAATATTATGGTTGTTTTTGATGTTATGAGATTATTAATATTAGGTAGATAATAAACTCTAAAATGGGCATAATAACTATATCTATATCCTAAGGTGACAGAATACAAATTAAATGAGAAATAGGTAAAGCACCAATTCAGTGCTAGAATAAAGGTGCACTACATTTACTAACATTATTACAACTTTTCAGATACCTGGTCTCAATATCCCCTAAGAATGCATCAACCAAATCCATTTTTGGGAAGGGGTAAGCACTAAATCATCATCACCTAAGCTTCATCTTCTAAAGAAAGGGATAGCTTCCCTTCAGAAGGCCGGAGTTTTATGCTTGATTCTTGCAAACTAGAGCTTTGACTTGGCCAAATTCAACTGATCAACGCAATACAATAACTTATATGACTACTCCTAAAAATTTATTATTCTAACCAAAGAACCAGCATTATTGCGCATTTTATAGTGGCTTTTCACTGCTTATTTTCATTTTAGAAATGGTTATCCTAGCAATCCCTATCAAAAAACACCAGCATTCTTTACAGACAATCCTAAAATTTACAGATGCAACAAACAATCCTAAAATTTGTATGGAACCAGAAAAGACCCCGAATAGCCAAAGCAATCCTGAAAAAGAAAAACAAACTTGGAGGCATCACAATCCCAGACTTCAAGCTGTATTACACAGCTTTAATCATCAAGACAGTATGGTGTTGGCACAAAAACAGATATTCAGATCAATGGAAGCGAATAGAGACCTCAGAAATGGACCAACAAACGTATGGCCGAATAATCTTTGACAAAGCAGGAAAGAATACCCAATGGAATAAAAACAGTGTCTTCAGCACATGGTGCTGGGAAAACTGGACAGCAACATGCAGAAAAAATGAACCTGGACCATTTTCTTATACCATACACAAAAATAAACTCAAAATGGAGATAAAACACCTAAATGTAAGATAGGAAGCCATCAAAATCCTAGAGAAGAAAGTAGGCAAAAACCCCTTTGACCTTGGCCGCAGCAACTTCTTACTCAACATGTCTCCAGAGGCAAGGGCAACAAAAGCAAAAATGAACTATTGGGACCTCATCAAAATAAAACCCTTCTGCACAGCAAAGGAAACAATCAGCAAAACTAAAAGGCAACCAATGGAATGGGAGAAGATATTTGCAAATGACATATCAGACAAAGGGTTAGTATCCAAAATCTGTAAACTTATCAAACTCAACACACAAAAGACAAATAATCCAATGAAGAAATGGGCAAAAGACATGAATATACACTTCTCCAAAGCACACATCAGGATGGCCAATCAACACATGAAAACATGCTCAACGTCACTCATCATCAGGGAAATACAAATCAAAACCACAATGAGATACCACCTCACACCTGTCAGAATGGCTAACATTAACAACTGAGGCAACAACAGATGTTGGTGAGGATGTGGAGAAAGAGGATCTTTTTTGCACTGCTGGTGGGAATGCAAACTGGTGTAGCCACTCTGGAAAACAGTATGGAGGTTCCTCAAAAAATTAAAAATAGAACCACCCTACCACCCAGCAATAGCACTACTAGGTATTTATCCAAGGGAAGCAGGTATGCTATTTTGTTTTTGTTTTGNCACACACACAATGGAGTATTACTCAGCAATCAAAAAGAATAAAATCTTGCCATTTGCAACTACATGGATGGAACTAGACGGTATTATGCTAACGAAACTAGTCAGAGAAAGACAAATATCATATGACTTCATTCATATGAGGGATTTAAGATACAAAACAGATGAACATAAGGAAAGGGAAGCAAACATAATATAAAAACAGAGAGGGGGACAAAACATAAGAGACTCCTAAATATAAAGGACAAACAGAGGGCTGCCGGAGGGGGTTGTTGTGGG
Source organism: Crocuta crocuta (assembly GCF_008692635.1). Taxonomy (NCBI): domain Eukaryota; kingdom Metazoa; phylum Chordata; class Mammalia; order Carnivora; family Hyaenidae; genus Crocuta; species Crocuta crocuta. The sequence goes on along the minus strand of NW_027531015.1, from coordinate 1,648,709 downwards.
AGATGGGATAAATGGGTAATGGGCATTAAGGAATCTACTCCTGAAATCACTGTTGCACTATACTCTAACTACCTTAGATGCAAATTAAAAAATAAAGTGAAGAAAAAAAGGTTATCCTTGATCTTACTGAACAGAATTCCTCAGTAAATAACTGTGGTAGGAAGTTCAGTGTTTCATAGAGCACATCCAAATTACTGGCCAAATGATTTAAAAAAAAATAAGACAATACTTAGCATGGTATAAGGTATGAAGCATGAACTACTCTTATTTTTCATGATTGGATTTACTTCCTCAAAGTATGGACAAACGTAAAAGGGTAAAAATATTTTTAAAGGGTCTCACAATATTTAGGATGCTAAAATCCATAGATATTTGTACAGATACTTATTTTAACACATTTCACAGACGTATCATTCCTTTCTGCTATAGTATTTGAAATTAGGTTTTTAAAGAAAAACTAATGTTTACTAAAATTATTATCTCTCATATTCTCATATGCACTAGCTTCCCCACTCAGTTGTGGCTTTAGTCTTGAAAAAAAACATCAGGATGTAGTCGTTAAGCATCTGACTTCAGCTCAGGTCATGATCTCACAGTTTGTGGTTTTGAGCCCCACATCCAGCTCTGTGCTGACACCTCAGAGCCTGGAACCTGCTTCACATTTGGTCTCCCTCTCTCTCTGCCCCTCTCCAGCTGCCTCTCTCTCAAAAATAAATAAACATTAAAAAATATTTTTAAAAAAATCAGGTTGGGCCTAATGGAAGTTAAGCAGTGAACAACAAAAATCTATACTCTTTCTTTTCAATTTCCCTTCCCTACCTTTCCCTTTCCTTCCCCTTCCCTCCCCTTCCTTCCTTTCTCTTCCCTTCACCTTTCTTCATTCCTTCCTTCCTTCTTTCCTTCCTTTTTTACTGCATTTAGATTAGAATTCTAAACAGTTTTGGCCAATGAACAGGACTGTTCTCTTTGGCCTATGGGCAACACGTACATGCTACTACTATAAAAGTGCCAAGCTTTCATAAGGAAACTACAGAGTAAATATATAGCTTCATATTTTTATTAAGATGCTGAAAATTCACACGTAGCATAACTCATTTAATATGAAATCATGATACAATAAGTTTCTATTCAAATTCTATTCAAACTTTAAATCCTGTTTAACTTTTTTCTAAGAAATATAGTATCTGTAACAAAAATAATAATACTGTTATGTACAATAAACAATAATTTATTGAGTGTTATGTGTCAAGCACTTAAGTGCCATATTATCTCATTTAATCCTTGAAAACTTATTATCTTTACCTTTTTGGAGAGAGGTAAAATAATTTGCTCAAATTCATATGAATAGGAAATAACAGCCAGAATCCAAGCTCACACTGGTTTTACTCAAAAGACCATGTTAGTAACTACTCTACTGCTTTTCAAACCCGGCTGAGTCTGTTTAAAAATATGGATCCCTAGGCCTGATCCTCTCTAAGATTCTGATTCAGTATGTCTGCAGCAGGGACAGAAAAACCTTGATTTTTCAAACCTCATAATGTGATTATAACGTACATTCATTTTGGGGGAGTACAGTACTAGGTTAGTCTGCTTTCTTTCCCTTTAAGTTGTATATATCACAAAACCAAATAAATGTGAGAAATCTATCTCAGATTTCTAGAGTTTCCTTTCCACCTGCCCCGACTCAAGATCAGCTTCTATTAACCAAGGCATAGCTTTTATTACAAGAAAATTGATTTAAAGTGGCTTTTGATGGAAATAACTGATGGGAGGGACATTAAGGGGGAAAAAAAGGCAAAGTGGGACTTAACTATCCTGTAATTGGATAGAACTTGTCTAGTCTTAGGGATTATTTTTCTTTCCATTCTTCTGCCACCTAAAGAAAGAAGAAAGGAGAACTACTGAAGGAATGGACCAAACATCTGTGGAGAATTTAATAACAACTATGAAGGAAGGAAAGCCAACAAAGTTTTATACTCCAAGTATAAAAATACAATTATTTACAGCTGAGAGGTTAAACAGGAACATCTGATGCCTAAGCAGACTAAGGTCCTAGAGAAAGTCAGCAAATATTTGAGAGGCTACTATGTGTAGGCATTGTATTAAGAACCAAGTTATCTATATTCTAGAGACATCTGATCTCATTAGAAATGGAAGAGTGTAATCAAAATCTACATATTCTGTTTGGAACAAGCTTCTGCTGCCTTGAAGAACCACTCATTTAGTGTCTACTCTTTTTCAAATCTTATACAAAGAATGATTAGCCTTATTGTCTAATGTTATTTAAGTTAGCAGTTTTAAATTAAAATTTTTTTTCCTGTAATAAAATCCAGGGAAATTCACAGTTCTAAAAAGCATGCAGCTTAAAAGACTGATTCGTAATATTTTATGTTTTATAGTTTAGAAAGCATTTTCAGTATCTACATTTCAATTAGAAAATAATTAAGCATTTTTAAGTGGTAGGCAGAGTTACTGTCATTTCTTCAATTTGATGAAGAAGAAATAGAAACAGACCGGTTTGGTGGCTTGCTTGAGGCCACAGAAGTCTAATAAGTGGCAAATCAAGGACTTAAATTCAGACTTTCTGACACTGAGTTCACATGCCAAAGAGCTACTAACCCAGGCATTAATGAAGCACATCCAAACTATTTTTTGTAACAGTTAACCTATCTACTTATAATGACAAAACAAAAGCAAATGTATAGGTATTTCATAGATCGTGCAAGCTGGAAGAAACTATTAGGTTCCCTTTATAAAAGGGTCAGAGAAGCCAAAGCTGAACACAAGTGAGTTTGGGCAGAACTGGGTTTGGAACGTAGAGACTCAGTTAAAACAATCAGTGGGTCCAAATCTGTTTTTGTACGCCACTCACACTTAGAACAGTTTCTACATTTTAAAAGGTTGTAAAAAACAGAGGAGGAGGAGAAAGAGGGGGAAGAAAATGGTGGGGTGGGAGGCCATGCAGAGACCATATGTGGCCTGCATAGCCTAAAATATTTATTATCTGGGCCTTTGCAGAAAAAGTTTGCAGACCCTCATTTTAAAGAATAAAGACATACTGAGATCTAAGAACAAAAAGAAAACTACCCATACACCCTAGTATATCAGGTAATAAAATACAATTTTAAAATGTAGTTAAAACTTCCCTATAAAGGAGGAATTAATGATAACATCCTCTTCTCCCTCAAAACACCAAAATGTTTAAAACAAACTATTTTCAGGTTTTAAATACCTGTGTTATCAGGGATTTCTCTGGTTGGAGAATCATGGGATTTATTACTTGTCTATAATGCACAAAAACATAAGAACCAGGATATAGCATTCTAGTATGAATACCAAAAATACAAGTTACCTTGTTTAAATAGATATATAATCCATTCCTCAAAAAACAAGTCAAACTCTGGCCCCTGCCTACTAGTAACATTGGGTATTAGCTGTCAGTAGTGACCCTAGATGACTTCCTACTACAGTGCCAGCCACAATTACTTTTAAAGCCAAATGTACCACATATGAACCTCTATAAATATTAAATCTGTCTCCTACCACCACAGTGGCTAAAGTAGCTATTTTTAAAAAAAAATCACTTTAGTTCCAAATTGTACCTGTAAAATAGCTAAATCAATGGTTCTACTACTAAGTTCTTTATTAGCTTTCCCTTTCCTTTAGAATCACATGCTCAAAACACCTTATATTCTTTCTGATAAAATTCCCCTGAAAAGAACACTATTTCAAGTTAATGACTTTAACAGAATGTCCAATGCTATAAGCATTAATTCTTATAGTAGTTACAAGAGGGTGACATTTATTATGTGTGTGTTCACATGGATGGAAAATTGTGTCAAGTTCCATTCCTGATATGTAGATACTCACACACAGTGTGGTGTGTGAGTTGATGATTTGAATATTTTACCAAAAAAGCCCCAACATTCAGATACTTGGGTGAGGAAGCAACCTGTCTGTTCCCATTCTACTCCTGCTTCCAGATTGTAAGCGTCTGCAGGAAAAACTGCCTATAGCCCTTGTCCAGTTAGGTACGCTAATTTGAGAACAGTTCCTCAAAAGGTGTTTTTTTTTTTGTTTTGTTTTTGTTTGGTTTCTTACTGTGCTTTTATAATGCTAGGCCCAAGGATGTGGGGATATAAAAAACATAAACAGGTCTTGGAAGGAAAACTGGTTGGGAGAAGGCGGAGGATAAAAGTGTAACACTGTCTATTAGCTCCCTCTAATCCATAAGCTCAGAGGCAGTTCAAGCATTGTTACTCAGATTTTAGTGTAACTGAGTTTCACAATCTGGAATGGACCATATGCAGCTGTGAGAAGCCTATCTGCAGGGATTAATGAAAGCACAGGGGCATGTGGAATTGAAAAGTACTCTAAATTTGCAGCAACATTTTATTTTTACTATTCTTTATTACAAATGTAATACGTCCATCATGCTATGGGTTTTAAAGAGGTTGTGCACTATCATTCTTAATACTATTTTATTGGAAAATGTGAATTTGAACAATTTATACACAACCCATTTTTGAAAATGCAGTTCCTTCTTAATCCTCCTGTTTACATAAAACAAATGTAGAATTTATTAAATATTTTTAGAGATGAAACACATAAAAATTTCAGGAGATCAAACCCAATAAGTTCTAAAGGAAACAATGTGGTTTTTCCCAAGAAAACAGAGGTCTTACAAAATACAGAGATTTCACAGTTTATGTTTTGATAAGTAAAATTCCAGAGTAAGTCCCCAACTGGGGTACTGTGTAACAATGTGAATGGAGATATGTTTGTTTCAAAGTTCATTATATTTACTAGCAGATGTAGAAAAAACCTGGGGATCTGACATGGATTTATAGAAGTTGCATAATAAAGAGTACTTGGGGCACCTGGGTAGCTCAGTTGGTTAAGTATCTGACTTCAGCTTAGGTCATGATCTCACAGTTCATAAGTTCGAGCCCCATGTCAGGCACTGTGCTGACAGCTAAGAGCTGGAGCCTGCTTCAGATTCTGTGTCTCCCTCTCTCTCTGCCCCTCCCCTGCTCGCTCGCTTTCTCTCTCTCTCAAAAATAAATAAACATTAAAAAATTTTAATAAAGAGTAATTATTCTTCAAAACTAATTTTAGGGACTTGAATGTTTGTAGACTAAATTCTTTATTTGTTCCTACAATGTTAATGAAGGTTCAAATAACTATAGAAATGATTAAACAAGATTTGATATCCTAAGAACTATCATAGTACGGGAAGAAGACATTTTTCCAAAGAAGACATAGAGATGGTCAGCAGACACATGAAAAGATGCTCAATATCACTCGTCATGAAGGAAGTGCAAATCAAATCTACAAAGAGATATCTATCACACCTATAAGAATGGCTAAAATCAACAACGCAGAAACAACAACTGTTGGTGAGGATGTGGAGAAAGGGGAACCCTCTTGCACTGCTGGTGGGAATGCAAATTTGTGCCGCCACTGTAGAAGACACTCTGGTGGTTCCTCTAAAAGTTAAAAATAGAACTACTCTATGATCCAGCAATCACACTACTAGGTATTTATCCAAGGAGTACAAACATACTAATTCAAAGGGATACATGCACCCCAATATTTATAGCAACATTATCTGTAATAGCCAAATTATGGAAATAGCCCATGTATCCACTGATACATGAATGAAGTAGTGGTATATACATGTGTGTGTTTACATACACACACACACACACACACACACGAAAAAGAATAAAATCTTGCCATTTTCAATGACATGGATGAAATGAGAGAGTATTATACTATGTGAAATAAGTTGGCAGGAGAAAGACAAACACCATATGATTTCTTGGCAAACCAACAAACAGACTCAACTACAGAGAACAGACTGATGGTTATCAGTGGGGAGGTATGAGGAGGGATGGGTTAAATAGGTGATGAAGATTAAGGAGTGCACTTGTGGTGAGCATCGGGTATTGTATGGAGATGCTGAATCACTCTATTGTACAACTGAAACTAATATTATTATACTGTATATTGACTAACTGGGATTTAAATAAAAACTTAAGAAAAAAAGAACTATCATAGTATAATTTGTTCCCACCTGACTACAAAATGATACAAACTAAGAGAACGAATGTTTCAAAAAGAACACCAAGACCCGTGTTCCAAAACACAGCCAATGAAGAATAAGAACTAACAGTAAGACATGCCAGGGAGGCAGTGTGCCTTTCACAGGTGCATTAGCTTATCTTGAGAACATGCCTTGGAAGCCAGGGGGCCAATGTGGCAGGAACACCGGAAGGGGCAAAGTAAAATTTGTAATAAGAACCTCAGGAGACACACCTACATGTTAACTTTAGAACTGAGCAGAAGAGGGCTAAAATAAAAATTGAGTTTCCTTCCTAAGTTAAAGAATCTTTGTTCTTACTACTTATAAAACGACTTTTAAATATTTATTATGGCAGTTGAAGGAAATTCACTGACACAAGCAACACTTGCTTTTAAAGAATCCCGGACAAAATGTCAGGGGGGAATGGGAGACAGTAAGTCTCTTTGCTTCTTAAAATGACAGGCTAGTTAAAAAGTAATCTTAAGATACTAACATACTAATTTTAAGGTTTATGAAGAAATCTTTTTTCTAAGTAAGACGTAATAAACTAGCTTTCTCCGCAGCTAATATGAAGCAAGATTTTTGTTTCTATTGTTAATTCCAAAGCTTTTGGGTATGTTTAAAGTTGAATCAGGTTCCCACATAAAATACTAATGCTTTCATTTTATGCTGGGGGGCATGTTTTATTTCAACTAGCATCAACATGCTATCATTACAGTAGCTCATTCCTGGCGGGGGAAATGAAAGAGATTTCGGAAATGCTTCAAGAAAGCGAGACATTCCTCTTTCCCCACCTCCCACAGGGCAATGGCAGTAAATTTAAATCAGTACTTGGGCCACAGGATCCCACTGCTTCCCTTACTACATTTCTGCTGATGGAGAGACTGGGTTTTGGATTTCACCTGCTGAGACTGAATTATTATCATCTTTTATCTATAGCACACTACCAGGAGGCTCCTCTCTTACTTAATATTTCCTTTCAGCTGCACTATCTGGCTACTGGCCCCGCCCCTTCCCTCCATGCTCACTAAAAATGAAAAGCTATGCATTTGGTATAGGGCCTTGTGTGTATATCCATCCTTGAATATACACATTTATTAGTATGTTTAATTTACATAAATAATCTTGTTGTCAGTCCTTTTTAATAATCTATCATGTTTTTGAGTTATCTTTATATTATTGTAGCACTGTGAAAGAGAAAAAGCACATCGAGGAGCTGGCTTGGTAGTATCAGCAAGGCCTTCATTCTATTACAAGCTGGTCTGACACTGTTTGGTCACCCCAGCAGAAATGAGCTGAACATAAGCCATTTCACAGAACATCAACATCAGAAAAGGTCACTTCGTGATTATAATGAATCAAGACAAAAATAAGACCACTGCATAACCATGTATAAACATAGACAAAATATGACTATTATCCAAGCCACAGAAACAACCAAAAATTCCCTATCCTGGCTAGAGTGACTGCTGCTTCTCTGCCAATTACGGCTTTGCCTCATTCTATTCTTTCTGCCTTATAGATAAGATTTAATTAAGATAAACCAATCATAAGATTACTTCTGCTTTCTGACAGTATCCAAGACAAAGCCAAATCCCACCTTTAACCTCTCACGGATCATCTAACACAAGTTCAGATCTTGTAAGTGCTTCCCAACATCCTTTTGTTGAGATGTCCCACAGTTCCCCACAGGGTGTGTTACTCCCTCCCTGCAAGTAATAAACCCAATTTGTTCCACTACAGATGTGTGTTCCCAAGGGTCTCTGGTGGGAGAGCATTGCCAACACAGTTATTTTATTGCTTCTGACTGCTACAGAATTCTACAGGATGCACCCATAACATTGTACTGAACTATTCCCCTTGTGACAGACACTTTTGTCTTCAACTCTCCCAGAAACAATTGTGAGGTAAACATTCTGGAATATACAGCATTACAGACCTGAGTTGGTTTCACTGTAGTATCTCCACAGATATGAGACTACTGAGTGACAAGTCATACCCATACTTTTTTTAATGTTTATTTTATTTTTTTGGTGGGGGGAGGGGGGACAGAGAGGGGGACAGAGGATCTACAGTGGGCTCTGTACTGACAGCAGTGAGCCTGATGTGGGGCTTGAACTCACGAGCCATGAGATGATGATCAGAGCCAAAGTTGACACTCAACCAACTAAGCCACCCAGGTGCCTTGAGTCATACCCATACATTTACTAAGGATTTTGAGACTGCTTTTCAAACCAGCTACATCAATCTAGATTTCCACTAGTAATAAAGTGTCCCCATGACCCCAAATCTTCACCTACATTTTAATTTATCTACTAATTTTTCAAAAACTTTTTTCCAGATAGATGGGCATGATGTGTTAGTTATTTTTATTAGGACTTCTCTAATTACTTAAAAGGTTGAACATCTCTCTTCATACATCTGGCCATTCAGGAGACTCCTTCCATGAAGTGTTAAGTAATAACCTTTGCTTTTTAAAATATATATGGATTTCCCTTTCTTATTCTTGAATTTGTAACCATTTCTCATACAGTCCATATGTTTATTGCTTTTCAGCTTTGATGTTGCAGATATCTGCTTCTAATCTATCACTGTCATGTTAAGTTTGTTCCATCACAGAATTCACTGGACAGAAATCCTTAGTTTTCATATTGTAAAGCTACCAATTTATCCCTGATAGTTTGTGCTTTGGGAGTAAAGTTCTTCCACATACGAAGGTCACAAAGATCTTCTCTAACATTGTCTTTCATTGGCTCTACAGTTTTACCTGTCACTTTTAGATCTTTGTTCTCTCTGGAGTTCATGCAGTACGTGATATGAGGAAAGGTCCAAATTTATAGTAAACAGGTCTTCCCAAGAACCTACAAAGCAACATACCTCTTCCCTGCCTTGCGTCTGTTCTTGAGACCCCATTTTGGGTCTATGTTAACTGGAATTACATATGGTGAGAGTTGACATCTTTATGCTGTTATGTGCATGCCTCAACAATGAACATGTTATAGCTCTTCATTTACTCAAGGCTTCATTTATATTATTTAGTAAAATTTTACAATTTGTTTTATAAAGGTGTTATGCAGATTTTTAGGTTAACACCTGAATGCATTATAATTTTTCTAACTATTGTGAATTGTGAACTGTAGTTACTGCTAACATGAAAAATAAAACTCTTGATTTTTCAAAGTATAGTTGCTTCTGCTAGTTCTAACGCTTTGTCTATGTAGACATTATATAATTTCCAAATAAAGACTTATATTTTTCTCTTCTCTCCTCTCCTCTCTCCTATGTTTATTTCACTTTTTTTCCTTATTGGATTAGCCAGATCTATTATCAAGAATATCATCAGTCTTGGCTATAATCGTCTAAAACTTATTTAAAGTTTTAATTTGGATGTTTGTTATATAGGATTTAGTATTTAACTTTTATCAATTTGTAGTTTCCTTCTATCCCGAGATTTCTGGACTTGAGAATACTAGTTGCAAATTAGAGTTAAATTTTATCAATTATTTTTATTTATTTTTTTTATTTTTTAAAATTTTTTTTTTAAATGTTTTATTTATTTCTAGGAGAGAGAGAGAGAGAGACAGCGTTAGCAGGGGAGGGTCAGAGAGAGAGGGAGTCACAGACTGAAACAGGCTCCAGGCTCTGAGCTGGCAGTCAGCACAGAGCCCGACGTGGGGCTCGAACCCACGAACCGCGAGATCATGACCTAAGTGAAAGTCGGACGCTTAACCGACTAAGCCACCCAGGCGCCCCTATCAATTATTTTTAAAACCTTTTTTAGATAATTATATGATTTTTTGGTCTCTTATGTATTTTCACTAATACAAATTTCATAAAATTTTCTTATATTAAACCACCCTTGCCATTCAGAGATAAATATTGTATTTTTTAAAAATACCTGTTGGATTTAGTTAGCTAATGTCTCACTTAGAATTTTCACACTTGTCATTGTAAAAGACTGACCTATAATTCTCTTTTGTTGTACTATTCTTTTGGAATTGAGGTTGTACAAGTCATGCAAAATTAGCCAGAAAGCATTTTCTCAACCCAACTTTTTTCTTTTCTTCTTCTTCTTCTTTTTTTTTTTTTTTTTTTT
>NW_027531015.1:1613408-1638476 GCF_008692635.1 Crocuta crocuta | reverse complement strand
TATCTATCTGAGACAGGAGCTGTATTTCCTGAAAATTCAGAAGTATGTTGCAAGCTTTTTCAACTTGGGGAGATATGTCTGTTTATTCAAATGTTTATTTCAGTGTAACAATTTTGATTTCCATTTCTTTGACAAATATTCTATTAAGTTTTTTACTTTTTAAAAAAATATTTGCTTTTTGTTTTCAGCAGTTATTTATTAAAGGAAATTAATCATAAAGAAGTTTTTGACAACAAACATTCTGAGTACAAATGAGATTCTTAAGAACTGATACCTAGACTGTATACTCTGGCCCTAATTTTAGGCTCAAAATGGCCCTAAAAAATGAGCTGTCTAGAAAAAGTTCTGTTCTTACTCTCTGTAAAAAATGATCTGTCCATATGTGGGTAGCAGCTTGAATAATGCAGAATGACAGGATAACATCTTAATGGGAAAAACCCTTTGAGAATTTATACTTCAAAAATAGGTAGTGCTATTCAGCTGTAAGGGACTTAAACAGTAAATTCAACCAAAGAAAATTTGCTGAATATGCCATAAAGTGAAAATTTTTGCCTCTGAACCTGGCTTTATGATCTGTTTCATTTTGATAGTTTAAATCAATGCTCTTCTTTTTAAGTAGCAGATTATAGGAACATAAAGAAATGGGTTCAGGTATAGATTCAAGAGGGAACATTTCACTAAAGACATGAAAAGTTATCAGGGATATACTTTGATGGCTAAGTTTAAGATTTCCAAATAACTAAAACTAATGAAAGTCTGCAGAGTTAGCAAATTTATTATACAGAGACTATTAAATTGACATGATGGAACCTTTTCTCATGGGCTCAACTACTATATTATTCAATATAGCTGTGTATGCTGTCCCAGAGGGCCATAACAGGAGTTTTATAAACTGTTAGGATGAATGCTGACGTGCATCTTACTTTGTTTATCACTCAACCTAGGCCAAAAGACACTAATTAGAGTAGTTCTGCTACACAATGTTTATATACAAATTATCCGACTTCCTAAACCAAATGTTCCAAGAACTACTAAGAATGCATGGCAAAAAGCCACTGGCTGTAGCACCAAGTATGCTGTTTTACAAACAAAAAGAACAATAGACTCCAAAAGAAAAGAAATAATAGAAAAGTTATTAACATATGATATAAAGTGTGGTGAGCATGATTATGTCAATAGTATAGGTATTTAATTAAAAAAAATTTTTTTAATGTTTTATTTATTTCTGAGAGAGAGACAGCATGAGCAGGGGAGGATCAGAGAGAGAGGGAGACACAGAATCTGAAGCAGGTTCCAGGCTCTGAGATAGCTGTAAGCACAGAGGCAGATGCGGGACTCGAACCCATGATCCATGAGATCATGACCTGAGCCAAAGTCGGACACTCAACCAACTGAGCCACCCAGGCGCCTCTAGGTATTTAATTTTAGTAAGAATTGAGACTTCCAAATTAAAAGAAAATAAAAATTTAGAAACAAATTTAGAAATATTACATGTAATAAAGGTACATACATACATATACATATATTTTACATTCAAGGCATATTTATGGGAAATATTACGGAAAAATTTTCAAAGAAAAATACAAATTAGTATTGCAAGGCCCTATTTTTGAGCTTTAATATTTACTGAGTGCCTTCTATATGCAAGACATTATGATTCCAAAGATGAACAAGACAAATGGTGTTTCTTGCCTTCAAAGAGTTTGCAGTCTAGTGCGGAAGTTGGTCAATCACTTTAGAAAATAGAATAAATATCGTGTAAAAAATTCTATGAAGTGTTGGGAGATAGCTTATAAGAGCATGTAATCCAGTCTAGGATTTTATTTTGTGTGTGCATGTTTGTATAAATGAATTTTAGAGGTAGGAAGAACTTTCTGGAACTTTCCTATCTTATCTGTTTTCTCTTCTGGGATGTTTTTCTTTTATACCATCTGCTTCTCAATTTGCCCCCTATCTCATTTCTCATGTCTTGAGATTTTACCTTATCTTTTTTTATTTCCCTCCCTGGCCATGATGCAGAACAATGTACATTTACTTTTCTGCACTGTTGAAAAATGTGTCCTAATAAAAACAGTGATAATATTGAAAATAATTATAATAATGGGCTTACTATGTGTTAGGTTGTTCTAAGCACTTTAATACGCATTAACTCATTACATTTTCACAGAAAGCTTAGAAGGTAGACATCAATATTACTTTTTAATGTTACAGATGTGAAGACCGAGGTACAAAGAGGGTAAGTAAATTTCCTAAGGTCACATAGCTGGTTAAGGGCCAAACTGGAACATTATCCCGGCTACTGTGGTTAAAGCCAAACTGGTTTAAATGAAAACAATAGTTAATCTTCACTGAGTAATCACCAGGCATTGTTCTGGTCATTCCAATCATCTACAAATATGATCTTATTTAATCCTTACAATGGCCCTGTTAAATAGGTAGGTTAATAACCCCATTTTAAAGTTAAAGAAATTAAAGCAGAATGGGTTGTTCAAGTCACGTAACTAATAATAATTTTTAAAAAGGAGAAAAAAATTAAGAAAATTGAATTTTTAAAAAAGAAGAAAAATCACAAACTAAATTGTCTTTATTTTCATATTAGACCACATTCTCTTGGTCAAGACTTTGGACAAAAACAATAGTTGTGTGCTTCAAGCTAATAATTCTGACTCACTGCAATGTCATCAAAGTGTTTGCTGTTCTTTAGCCAAAAAGAAATAAATAGGAATAAAGCTGTCGGCACACAGCATTGTCATTTTTCAAATGTGCTCAGTAATGCAGGGAATCACCTTCCTTTCAGCTGACATACACCCAGTCAATTTTTTATTCTATCCTCTTAGTATTACCATAAGAAATTCAGGTAATAGCACCTCAAAAGGTGCTATTTTAAGGATCACATTATTGATTACTTAGATGGAATCTAACAAGAGACAAAATGAGTCCTCTTTCTCTATGTTATCAACACACACACATCTCATAAGTATATCTTAAAGTCAACTTCTACATTTATCTTCTTCCTACAGACAGACAATGCTAGTATGCATATGTAACATTTGTTTTGTTTTGCTTATTTATTTATTTTGAGATGGAGAGAGGCAAAGCATGAGTGGGGGAGGGGTGGAGAGAGAGGGAGACACAGAATCCAAAGCAGGCTCCAGGCTCTGAGCGGTCAGCACACAGCCCAATGTGGGCCTCAAAGCCACAAACTGTGAAATCATAACCTGAGCTGAAGTTGGATGCTTAACCGACTGAGCCATTCAGGTGCCCCATAGTTTGGGTATATAAAAAAAATAAAGGTACNCAAACTCCGCAAAAAAAAAATTCAAAATCAGTTCCCTGAATTCAAGGGAAGTAAATATCTCTCCAAATGATGAGGGAAGCCCTTTTGGAACAACTAGATGACTTTTTAGTTCAAAAGCACATCAAAATTCAGATTTGGAAAAAGAGGTAATTAGTGCCTGCAGCTTTGTTTAGAGTTATTAGTGCCAAGAACTGTAGTCAAAGAGCACATGCAATCAGTCCTTGCACATTATAATTAGATGATGGGAAGGACAGAGCTCTACATCACAACTACTAAAAATACTACAATCATCAGAAGTGACAAAATGAACCCAATTCCCACCGAATTGTTTTTCTACCTCTGCTACTTGAGCTGTGTGACTGAAAGCTTTTCTAAGCATTCTTGAGAGAAACTGTTTAGGATGAATATTTTTAATATGTGTCTACATACTGTTTCAACCCCGCACAAAGACCTAGGGATATATTTGCAGCCAGATCCTATGATCTGAAAAAAGTTGGAACCTGATATGACTATGTATATTAGATTTGGAATGACAAATATTAAGGCAGAACTATTTGCTTTGCAGTACACCTCTGACTTCTGAGAAGAAAACAGAAAAACCTTGTCGAATAAACATAATCCAAACTTAGTTCTTAAATTTCAACTTGGTCTTTGCTGCTTCCTACTGGGCTATTCTTTTATGAACCCATTTGCCCTTGCCTCAGTGGCTAATCCAAATCCTTTTTATTCCCCTTAAAGTTTCAAGAATGTCTCCCTCCTTCAAAGTTGACTGACAGTATCCGGTTATTAACTCTTTCATCAATGTTGTTCATGACTTTAAAATTCCTCCTTTATCAGACCTATTATTCTGAATTAGAGGAAAAGGTGATCTGTCCTCACTGTCTTCTTTCTCACCATTCACCCTTTACCCTCATATTAGGCTAACAAACTTGTAAAAAAGCTCTGTTGATTCTGCTGTCTTCAATATTGCAAGACTATACATTCTCAACTATGTTTCTTGTCTCAAATGTTTTCAATTCAACAAAAATTTTAAGCACCATTTAAACACTGTTAAGCATCTACCTAGGTGTTAGGCACTGTGTTAGGTACCAAGACACAAATAACTGAGATGGTACCCTTACATAATCCAGAGACCATCCTCCCTTTTATCTTCAAACGCATACTTAACAATTATCTCCCAAAAATCTCTTAGTCTTCATTCCATGAGATCATTATCCCCATCTCTAGTGATAATCCACTGAGAGTTCACAGTCCAATACAAGTCATATCCTCACATAGCTCTTCCTTATTATTCCAGTGTAGAGCAGTCTCTCCTTTGTCTGTCCAATTATTTGGCACTAACCAGAAACTACGCTATACTGGAAGTTACCTTTTCTATACCTATTTTATATTATACTTCACAGTCATACTTATCTACTTAAGAGAAACAGAGTTAGGCCTTAGAGTCAGAAAGAACATGGCTCAAGGCCAGGCTCTACCTGTTCAAGACTGAATGACCACTGACAAGTCACTAATCCTTGTTGTGCTTGTATGGGGTTATTGGAGGGATTAATAATTTAAAATATAGGGGCACCTGGGTGGCTCAGTCGGTTGGGCGTCTGATTTTGGCTCAGGTCATGATCTCACGGTTCGTGGGTTTGAGCCCCACATCGGGCTGTGTGCTGACAGCTAGCTCAGAGCCTGGAGCCTGTTTCAGATTCTGTGTCTCCCTCTCTCTCTGACCCTCCCCTGCTCACACTGTCTCTATCTCTCTCTCTTAAAAATAAATAAAACATTAAAAAAATTTTTTTATATTTTAAAATATAGCCAAACTATAAGTTGGCATTAAATATAAATTCTCTTCCTCACTGATTAAAATCTTATAGCATGTAAATATATAAATGAGAATTTCATAAACCCATACTTCTGGGTTCTTCCCTTTATTTTCATTACAAAAGCAATTACTAAAAGCAAAAATGGTAAATGTCACATTTTAAAGGAGTCATTCAAGGAATGTTCATTTATTGTACTTCTAACAAGAAGTTATTACTCTGTCCTCCTTCCCCACTGAAATGCAACCCTCTGATAATGTTATAAGCTGACAAGACAGTCTCTGTCTCATCATGGCAGATTTAATACTGCATTCGCTATATCCATTAGATTGTTACAACATTCTCATTATCCAAGTAGACGTTTACCAACTGAGGACAGGCACTGTTTAACCGGGCTTACCACTAATGGATGTACTTAACTGTAAGCAGGCATTACTCTAAAATAAATCATGCCACAATATAAGACTCTAAAACATGATAATCAGAGACAAAATGAAATCCAATCACTTACAATTAGCTTCAACTACTCCTATGCAGAACAGAGCATGTTTATGGAGAAAACAATTTTTCCTTTTCCATAAACATATAAATTAAAATATTTATATATTTTTTGTATATGCAAAAGGAATTTTTGGCTTTCTCCCTTAAAATTAGATAAAGTCACTTACAAAGTGATATAATGCTTATATTTTAAATGACTTCTTTCTTTTTTGTAAGTTTATTTATGCAGAGTGTGTGAGAGCACAAGCAGGGGAGGGGAAGAGAGAGTGAGAAAGAGAGAATCTCAAGCAGCCTCTGCACTGCTAGCACAGAGCTCGATGCAGGGCTTGACCTCACGAACCGTGAGATCATGACCTGAGCCAATATCCAGTATCAGAAGCTTAAATGACTGAGCCACCCAAGCACCCCAAAATGACTTCTATCTTAATAAACATCCAAAATATTCTGTGTATAATTATCCTCCATTTGAAGTAATATTTAATTAATAATTTTATCATTGTTTTTATAAATAAGCTTCATTTAGGGAAAAATGGAACTACTCTGCCTTTTCTCCTAGAAGAATTAATAACCGATATGCTATTAATGTGCCAGGTTTTAAAATTTTATTTTATTTTGTTTTGCAAAACTACCTTAGGTTTTGAAAGTTAATCTCTTTTTACCTTAGTTGGACAAATTATTTTCAATACTAGCAATCTTATCTTGGATACATTTTTAAAAGTAATTGTACATTACACCATTCACTGTATCATTTGAATTTAAAATTAAAATGTAAATAATTAGTTGAAGTTTGCTTTCTCATTTTCCATTTAGCCGTGATCACAGTTAAAAAGACTCCACATGGACCTCTGAAACTGTTTCTTCAGTAATAAATTGCTTATAGGAGAACATGAGTTCAGATTTTTTTTTTAAACATAAAGCTTAATAGTTTGTAATGCAATAGAAGCCCCATCTTATCTTCAATATCTTACCCTAAGATCTTCTAAGTTTAACAGCAAAGGAAGAATCTTTAAAGATGACTTATATACATTAGTGAATGAAATTCCAAAGTAAATGGCCACCTGGGAAAATACCTCCAAGAAAACATTAATAACCTAATCATATAAAGAATTTAAACAAATTATAAAAAAAAGAAAGATTTCAATAGCTTAATGAGCAAGGTCATAAAAAAACAAAATCATTTTTAAATTTTTCCCACAAAAGAAAATTAAATGATTAATGAAAATATAGAAAAAACTTAAGTTATTTTCACCAAACAATTAAAATTTAAGAGACAGCCACAGAGTTAAATCTATTAAGAGAGAAAGGCTAAAAGAATAGGAAAAAAGCTACTAACATCTATCTGCCTCTTTACCCCATACTGAGGAGAGAATAACTTGTTCAAGGTCACAGAATAAATAAATCCTTGAAAATTAAGCTAACTATTTAACTCTATATATCTAAACAGGTTCCTTAACCACTGAGAATCTCATATCAAATGCATTATTTAATAAGTTGGACTGATGATATTTAAATTCCCTTGCAGTTTTGAATTTTCCTCTTCTGAAAGTACATATTTGTGAAGTAAAAAAAAAAAAAAGATCAGCATTACTACTCAATTGGACATAAGACCATAAGTATAGAAACAGAAGTGAAATGTATGAAGAAAAAGATATCAGACATAGGGAAAATACTTATTATGCCTGGGAATAGAATAGCGTGCAGAAATGACCAAATATTTAAGTCAGTATTCAATCTTCCCATGTCAAAACTTTACAGCTTACTAAATTATATTTTCCCCCAGTATCAACATTTCTCAAATTTAATCTTAAGAAATATATGAAAAATTAAAATTTCCTTTGGAAAAAAATCACTTTATAGTCAACTCTGCTAGAATGCCTCAATTAAAAAAAGCAAGTGATAATTACTTTCAGAGTAGAAAATCACAGATAACAGCGAGAAATCATCTGACTTTCATGGACATGAAAAAGTCAGAAAAATTAAACAATAAAAAGATCATTCTTGTATTTTTTACATATAAGTCATTTTATTTTTGAAATTCTACTAAATAGTACAGTATAAGCTTATTAAAAGAAATAATATGAAGCTTCTGCACAGCCAAGGAAACAACCCAGAAANGAAACTAATTTGACAATAAACTATTAAAAAAAAAAAGAAATAATATGAGAACTACATATAGTGATACAGCAATTGAAGAATAGCAATAATTAGTTTTCTAATGGAATATTTTTAATCAACATCTTTGTCTTTCATAACGGAAATATTATTACTTTTGGCAATTTATTACAAAATGAAATTTAACCTTGTACTCTCTTGTTTCTCACTTTATTGAGAAATAATTTATAGACCATAAAATTCACAAAATTTAAGTGTGCAATCCAATGATTTCTATTAAACTTACATTGTGCACCCCTTACCAAAATCTAGTTTTAGAACATTTTTGTTGCCCCCAAAAGGTGCCTTATGCCTGTTTACAGTTAATTCCCCAAGCATCTCACAACCCCAGCTGCAAGCAATTACTGATCTACTTTTTATCTTTGAAGATTTGCCTTATCTGATATTCATATAAACTGAATCATAGAACTTGTTATTTTTACACTAGGAATAATTTTTCTAAAGCCCAATGTATTTTTTTAAAAATGTTTATTTATTTTTGAAAGAGAGAAAGAGAGTGAGTAGGGGAGGGGTAGAGAGAGAGAGGGAGATACAGAATTCAAAGTAGGCTCCAGGCTTTAAGCTGTCAGTACAGAGCTCAATGTGGGGCTTGAACTCACTAACAGGAGATCATGACCTGAGGCAAAGTCAGACACTTAACCAACTGAGCTACCCAGGTGCCCCACAATGTACGTTTTTAAAAGGACTCTCAGAATAAAATTAACCTAAAGTCAACTAAAAATGAAAGTGTCAGATGTTGATCAGAGAATATACCCATCTCTATATTGAATGAAAAGAAAACTTTTAAGACTTTTCAGAGATTTTAAGACTTTTAAGACCTTAGAACCTTCTAACTTCATATTCTTGTCATTAAAAACATATGCAGAATTGCAGAACCATTAAGTAAGTAAGGGTGCCATTTGTTATTTGCTTCAGTATATCAAGGAGAAAGAAAACTGGACTAGGAACCAGAACACTTAGAAAATTTTTTCAGGGGCGGCTGGGTGGCTCAGTTGGTTAAACGTCTTGACTTCGGCTCAGGTCATGATCTCATGGTTCGGGAGTTTGAGCCCTGCATCGGGCTCTGTGCTGACAGCTCAGAGTCTGGAGCCTGCTTTGGATTCTGTGTCTCCTGCTCTCTCTGCCCCTTCCCTGCTCATGCTCTGTCTCTCTCTGTCTCTCAAAAATAAATAATTGTTAAAAAAAAAAAACTTTAAAAATATAAGAAAAATGTTTTCATACTGATTCCTAGTCATGACACCTTAAACTGTTGCCTAGTGTGAAAAGAAATCAGAAGTGCTCAAAAAATTCTCAAAGACAAATAAACTATCCAAAGTAATGAAATGTTGGCTTAGAGACCTCAATATCCAAAAACTTCAAACAACTCAATAAATCTTAATCAAGTATTTACCACACAAAACTACACATTTATTCATAGGCACAATAGGGGACATAATAGAAATATAATAAGATTCTTTCCTACCCTTAAATGGTTTGAGTTTCTATTGGAGAAAGTAAATTATACACATGAATTAATTAGTGAAGAACTCAAAGTAGAAAACAAGTGACAAAATGTGAAGTTAGAGTTGGGGCTGAGACAGATCAAGGTGGGGAAAAATACTGTGAGCTAGAAGGATCACTAGTGGTCACCGAGGAAGTAGAATGTAGACGGACTCTTGATGTGTGGCTCAGAATTTTAAATGCAAGGGCTCAAAGAAAATGGGTTTTTAAATAAGAAGTGCATTATGGAAAATTTGCACAGAGAAAGAACAATGTAAATTATTTCAATAATGGGAAACAAGCCTGATCAGGACAGTCCATATGAGTGGACTATGATATCTGCTGAAAATGAAAGGATAAAAAGCAGCAGACTTCAGTTCTCTTCTCTGATTGCTATACCTTTCTGGAAAAGGTAGAGCTTCAGAAGTACTGGATAAGGCTTAGAGAGGAGAGGAGGAGTTTAAGAAGTGTGCTTGAACACCTAATAACTTAAACTTTTTACTTTTGTATAAAATAAGATATGAGTCTCTACCCTCTCTTCATCTATTAAAACTTAGATATTTTGTTTCAACGGTTGCATAATAGAGGGCAGTCCATTAGATGAATCAGTCCCAAGAGTTGGCATTGGCAAACAGGAACAGCTCTCCCTTCCCTCAGGGACTGTGGAGTCCAGCCAGGACTTCCAGTCCATCTAAGTCTACAAAATACGTGTTAACAGGTCAAGGGTGGGGTACTACCTGTTCATACATCTGAAGAAATGAATACTGAGGTTTTACTATGTACCAGACTCTGCTAAACACAAAATAAGCAAGACCTAATTTAATATTCTGAACCTATGGGATAGAAAGGTATTGTTCTCATTTTACAGGTAATGAATCTGAGTCATATTGGTTAAATATGGATATACTACTACGAAGTGACTGTGCTAGGCTTCAATGTCATATCAGTCTGACTCCAAAGCCTATGTTCTTTCCACTTTACCACTTTGTGTCTATATAGCATGCTTATTTAAAGCCTTTTCAGATAATAATTTTTAGTAGTTGCCAGTTTTTAATGTCAAAATGTTCTAGGCTCTTTTCTATGTACTGAATAAGCATTATTATTAATGTATATAAAAACCCTGGAAGAGTGTAATTATATCCCTGTTTTACACTTGATTAAATCATGGCCCAGAGAAGCCAAGTAATATGCCAAAGTTACAAAAGCTATGTGGCAGAGCTGGCTTCAAATTCAACTGTGCTTGAATGTCAACCCACCACTCTTTATACTGTGCCATGCCTTCTTATTTGGTATGCATTTTAAGGAAGAGACATTATTATTCATACGTGAGTACGTAAACTTCCTTATATGTCTCTCTGTATTTTCTGAGAACTATGTAATTCTGGAATACTCACAAACATAAGTAAAAAGTATTGATGTAAGTTCTAAGACATTGGTGCGCCCAATGATTCTTCTTCTAATATTAGGATATTGATAAGAGAAATCCAAAGGACACTATTAATTTGTTCTTTTACAACTGTGTGGCACCTTCAATATCCATTTCTAACATAACCGTCCTTTTAATAATACTTCTGATGGATGTTCCTAAGATAAAGAGTCAAGTTGGTTATGTACAACTTACAAATGGTTCTCATGTATGGAGTTAAATGGATCTGTTTACAAGTCCCATTTCCATGTGGCAGGCTTTTTGTGTATTTGAAGACAGGATTCACGTTCCTGACAAATCTCCTTCAGCATAAACTAAACCTCTCAAAATACTTCAATTACTCTTCCTGCGTGACATGGTTTCCAAATCTTTCCGTATCGAGGTCACACTCTTTTGGATATAGTCTGGTATCTCTTCTTGCCCCTCTGGAGAAACAAAGTAAGGATATTGTCTCTTCCAGAAGACAGTGCCCTGAAAGACTTAAGCTACCTATCACTCTCTCCTTCAGAATCTTGATTTCCCTTCCTCATCAACCAGGAACTCAGTTTGCAGTCACTTGCCCTTCTTTCCTACGCAAATCCTGATTTTTCTCCTTCGGATTTACTCCGTGTTTCTCTCAAAATGTGGTGATTCAAATGTAAACTGACCAACATGCAATACAGTGAGGCGTTTTTTTTCCTTTTTTACATTAACAATGTCACTCACATATACCCTTCTCTTTTTTTTAGTTTGTCTTCTTGTCTTAATTCCTTTGCTAAAGAAACAATATAAACATTTACGCTAGCCTGAAGTTTCTACCTCTTTTAATTCAGCCTCAACACTGATTAATCCTCCTAAATACTCATAGTATCTTTCTTCTACTCAGAAATTCTATATCTCAACTGCCTACACTAAAATCTGAACTCCTCTTAGATATAATTTCAACTAAGTTGCCCACCTTTATCATTCGCTGATATGTTTATAATTCTGATCTATTTATAATTTAGAATTTATAATTCTATTATAAATCTATAATAATCCATGCAATTCGAATACTTACCATTCTCAAAATATATTTCCTGCTTTCTTGTCTTTGTTCCTTGCCTAGTGTAGTGTCTTATGGAATGCCCACAAATCTTTTCCTTTGTTCCCTAAAATATCATCCTTGTTATATTTGTATAAATAATATCTTAGTATAATTTAGTTAACTTAGTATACAGTATAACTTAGTATAATTATTATCTCTTAGTCATACCTGCTGGAAGCAATCTGTCCTATCTAGGTGTTCTTTGCCCTCTTTTTGGAACACTAGTTCATGCTTCCTTGTTCTCAATTTAGTTGTGTATCTTAAGTGTTCTATCAGATTCTAATATTGAAGCTGGAGAATATATCGTATTAAGCTAATATTGTGTGTGGTAAATACAAACTTTGTAGTTGGCATATGATATAAATCTCCATGTGACCAATCAGTCAAGTCAACAAATATTTAGTAGCCATCTGCTATATGCCAGACACTTTGCTACGTTTTGGGGATGTGAATCTGAAGAAATACAGTCCTTACCTTTAAGGGAAATACAATATAATGAGAGAACTGAAGTATTTAAAACAAACAAACAAACAAACAAACAAACTGCTATATGCACAGCAGCAGCCCAAATCTCTGCATGGATGGTCAGGAGACCTGATCCTTAAGGAATGCGTAGGAATTTAGCAAGCAAACAAGTAAGTCAGCAATTTATTGTTCACAGTGATATGATGGAGGTGACAAAATATATTATCAGGGACTAGAGAATCTTACAGGAAAAAGAAATGTCAAAGAAGATACTGCAGAATGAGAGGTTATCCCAGAATACTAGCAAAGGAAGCCAAGGTGCTTGGAAAGGGCAGTGTTTACATTAGCAGTATTAGGTGATTAGCAGTAGGGATGAGCTGATGTAAAGGTGATAATGCAAGAAGCTGGCTACAGTAATTTGTGTTGTCTGTGTTTTCAGGAAGAGGTGTGTCTTTATTTTGCCTGCAGTAAAACTGATGACTATGGGCAAGTCTGTACTCCGCCCAAGTGAATCATTTTTTTAAAGGATGTAGCTGAATGTTGTGTTTTAGAACTGAGTTTACTGGTGCGAGTGGATTAAAATCTCATGTAAATAACTACTAGCTTCTTTACTACTATGTGTAGAACTTGGATTTTTCTCAAAGGTAGCACAGCTTGGTGAAATAGAAAGAAAAAAAGCTAGTCATACTACTATTATTTCTCCAGAGAGTACTTGTTGTGAGAAAACAAAAACAAAAACAAGATTTTTGGCAGATTGTAGTTATTCACACTCTTGTTAGTTAGAGTCATCTTTAAACACTGTTTAAACACTGTTTAAATTCATTTTGCTCTTTTTCGGAGGTTCATTATTGACTAAAAAATGAGGGTCAAATGCTTTAGGCTAGCATTCAATCCTTTAACTTGTCTTCTAAATCCTAGGAGAGTCTCAAAGACTTTGAGAGCTGCTCTCTCATTTAAACTGTTAAGACTTGATGTCTGATAAATCTCCCTGTTCATGACTGAACAGAACCAGGAGGCTAAGGCTCAGGAGCAAGGGCTCTGGTCTGGGAAAGGTCCTCANCCTCTGTTCCCCAGAGCAGTGAGCTTCAGCCGGCCACCTCTACGCTACAGCCCAGGCTCTACTCTGCATCCCTGTCTCCATTCTGCTTCCTCTCCTTCAGAAAGGTTCTTACTTTTCCTAACCAACTACTTCCAATATTTCAGTAATTCTAAGAAGCACATTTCATCATCCTAATACCACAGAAATTAGTGTGTGTCTTGCAATCAATGCACATCACAACTTAATTGGCTGTATTTTCTTTCTTAGTAGTCTACTATAAAGTAATGGTGTACCATACAATCAGTGGCTTAACGCTGCTATGACTTCCATCTAACTTGGCTCCTATGTATCCAAAATACTGCCTCCCAGAATCATACCTGTTTTATTAAAACTGTAGCTGAGTAAAATATGAGACTTTTTAAAAAAGTATAGTTGACACAGGCTTCTAAAAGCAACATCTGGTAGCTCCCAAATGGATCAGACAATCAGATTAAACACTTGACAAAATCTTTACAAAAAAGATCTAAATAATATTATCTGTAAATCTTTCAGAATTCCTTCCTCAGAACCACTTAATAGTTATAATCAAATAACAAAAGACACACACCTTTGATGCGGCATGATGTACCTGGAATTTAAGAGTGATCTGGTAAGATTTATTCTTCACCGCAGAATGTAATGAACACAACAATGGAGTAGGAGTAAAATGTTTTCTGATCCATGTTACCTTATCTCAAAATAAGAGGGCTAGACATGATTTAGGTCCCTTACAACATTTAATCTCTATAGTTTTCAGTACTGATATTTTGATAAAGATCACCTTTATCACTGAAAAAAAAGGAGGAGAAAATAGATTCTAAAATTGAGGACGGTAGTGTTCGCTTCAGCAGCACACATACTAAAATTGAAGACACTAATGTAAATTTAGCAGCTGAATTTAAACATTGTTTTGAGTTAAAGGCATCTGTTCTCTCCCTTCAGTTGCAAGTGATGAGACATTTTGGCACATGAAACCTGGCATTCATTCTTTCCCTTTCTTGCTAACTTCCTTCCTCTGATTGCTGTAGACAGGTTGTAGCAAGTAATGCTCTCTTTAGGAGAGATTTATTGTGCTCAAATGTTCCTTCTGTATTTTCCTTCACTGACATGAGGCAACAATAAGCATGTTTATATACTGCCTATGTATTCTGTATTTGTCGACTTGAACTTCTTTGGGGAGCCGCTACATAATGGGTATTACCACATCCGGAACTTGTCAAAAGAAAAGAGATGAAATACTGAAAAGAGGTGTTTATTCATCTCTACTATTGTTATGCCTCAGTAAATTAACAGCTTAATAAACTCCAGTCTTTATACTGAGTTTATATAAAATTGCATTGATACTAAAACTCTAAGTATCCACTCCCAATGTACACATACACCAACACAACCTTTTTGGTCTGGAATTCCGGATATTCACCTTTCATTGCACATACATTGCCACAGACTAATTCTAAGGGGATTACTAAACTTTTCAATGTCCAAAAGAAAAAAACAACCTGATCTGAGTTTCAGGTTTACTATTTTCTCTGCCAGAAGTGATTTGGGACTAGTCATTTTATCCTCTCAAAGCTTTAATGATCATTTGTGTAAAATGAGGATTTGGACTGTCAGTGGTTTTCACCCTATTTTCTGCCTCAACATACCAGAGATGATCCTACTCAGTCTCATTATTCACAGGCTCACTACTCTCACTACAGTATGAGGTGAAGGCGAGGGTGTGTGTGTGAGTGCGTCTGTGACAAGTGACAAGGCTCCCAGGTGTATCTGACAAATCTAGAGTGTGTGTGTTTATGGGGCAGCCACTCTAATCCCCTCTTTATCCCCACTCTCAATGCTACAGACTAATTAGCTCAAAGGTCCTTTCCAGCATCAGTCTCTGTGAATGTGAGTGGAAAAGACTATTTACAAGAACACATTTCATGAAGTTGAATAGGTTTTGCTCTTTCTATACTGAGAGGTTTTTTTTTCTTTCAGCACTTTAAAGATATCATTTTACTGTCTCGTGGCTTGCACTGTTTTTGAAAACTCCTGCTTGTGTGCCTGTATTTAGCATGGCTTTTTATTTTTACTATGGATTTTCAACAATTTTATTACAACATACCCTGGTGTCGTTTTCTTGCACTTATCTTGCTTGAATTTCCTTGTGCCTGCTCATTCTCCTTATCCTCACAGCTACTTTTTTTCTGTTGGATTGATATTTTTATCACACCTGAACAAATCAGGGGCATTTTTTTCTTCCAATATATTTTCTCTGATTCTTTTCCTACTCCATCTCCCAGGAATTCAATTGCATCTGTTAGTTTATCTACGTTCCACATGGTCAGTGAGGCTCATTTTTGTTTTTTTATATTTGTTTGCACGTGTGGTTTTGTTTTGTTTTTCCCCTTTTTTCCCATCTGTGTTTCAGTCAGAATGAGTTCATTTGCCTGTAGGTTGCTATGTATACTGATCCTTCTTTTGTAATGTCTCATTTGCTGTTAAACTTATCCAGTGAATGTTTCATTTCAGATTTTGTATTTCTCAGAACTATGTTCCATTTTGTTCTTTTTTCAAGGCACAGAGCTGAAACATGGTATTTTAAAAGTTAAATGGGGGCAGGGGGAGGAACCTGAGTAAGTAGAAAGTGGTTCATCTTGGGGCGCCTGGGTGGCTTAGTCAGTTAAGCATCCGACTTTCGCTTAGGTCATGATCTCGCGGTTCGTGGGTTCGAGCCCCGCGTCGGGCTCTGTGCTGACTGCCAGCTCAGAGCCTGGAGCCTATTTCGGAGTCTGTGTCTCCCTCTCTTTCTGACCCTCCCCTGCTCACGCTGTCTCTCTCTCTCTCTCTCTCCTAGAGATAAAAAAAAAAAAAAAGAAAGTGGTTCATCTTGGGTCATAAAAATTTGAGAATGGGAGGAAACCGCAGAAGGGTCCTGGTATCTTTTTTAGCCTAGTAGTTCATTTTGGTGTTTTGTTTAGCCTTGCAGTTCTTTTTGACTTTGCAAAATATAAGCAGGTATTACTATGATAAAACTAAATGTAAATAGATATACAAACAAAAAATACAGATATAAACATATATGCTAAATGATTTTATAAACAATACTTTCTTCTGTATCCCCATAAAATAGGAACTTTTGCATTCTGAGAAGTATTGGGATAAAGCATCTTAAATTCTTCACTGCCTCATACTCTTTAGTGGTTTATTTGAATGCTGAGGCTGAGTAGAGACTCAGGCCAATGATGAACTCTGCACAAGCACCCTCAGTCCTCTCCTTTCCATCCTTCCAGGACTAAAATCTTATCTAACTATCAAACAGTCTTTAAGAAAATGGTCATGGGCGAGATATTTTTGAAATAACTTATGTTATTGCAAGTGAAACAGATGGCTGGTTCTCATAAACTGAGTTGAGTAATAATAATAATAATAATAATAATAATAACATAGAAAGCTGTCATATTACCTAGGTGGGTTAAAGATGGCTGCAAAATTCTTCCCATTCCTCTCATCAAGAGGCTGAGTCTATTCTCCTCCCACTCAACCTGGGCCAGTACCAGGAGATGCTCTGTCCAAAACAAGGGCAAAGGAACTGGGTAAGTGACACAGTTTAACTGCAAGAGAGCTGCAGCTTTTGATTTTGCTTTTCTGGGCTGAAACTGCTCCATATTAGAGGCTAGCTGCCATGCCTGTAGAAGCTTGTGCTTATAGAAAGGCTATGTGGAAGAGCTCCAAGGTACTCCAGGACAATGTCCTAGCTGAGCTAGACACATGGGGGAGCCACTGTGGACAATTCTAGGCCAGTCAAGCCACCACTTAAAGAGAAAGTTAGTGGGCACCTGGGTGGTTCAATCGTTTAAGGTATCCACCTTTTGACTCTGGCTCAGGTCTTGATCTAATAGTTTGTGAGTTCAAGCTCCAAGTGTGCTAGTAGCTCAGATCTGCTTGGGATTCTCTCTCTCCTCTCTCTTTTCCCCTCCCTGCTGGTGTTCTCTCTGTCTCAAAATAAATAAGTAAGCTTAAAGTTGTTAAAAAAAAAAAAAAAGAGTAAGTTAGGACTGGACTCAACTGCCCATTCGGACAAGAGGAGAGCTAATAAATATATGAACAATAAAAGAATATATAAACGGAAAATTGGAGACATTTCTTTGATAGTACAGTACACATGTGGTTATTACTGTTATTACAATTTCATATACGTAAAATAGTTAAGACTGTGCCTAACACATCATAAGTGTTCAATTAATGTTAGCTATTATAACAGCCATAAATATATCTGAAGTTTCCCTGTTATTATTTCATCTGTCAAGTCAGTGATTCCCTTGCTTAGGTGGGCAATATGGCCAATCCTAGCATTCCTCTTTTCAGATGTGCCTGTACACACACACCCATCACAGCACAGAGTATAAAGCATTCTAGTAACCAGTACCTCCTGACCATTAAGAAATGTGGAGGATTATATTTTAAATTATATATTTTAAATGTTTATTCCTATTTTACTTGTAATTCAGTTAAATGAGTAGTATCAAAATTACTTTGGCTAAGACCCTTCCTTCTAAAAGAGGAATTTAAAAAACTATTTCCTAAATCATGAACTTAAAATTTTTACATTTGCTGTATGATAAAAATTATATTGTTGAGACTTCCACATCACTGACATGAAAGCACATTTCCACCTGCAAAATCCAGTAGTTAATTTGGTGTGTGCTTGTATTCTATACTGAGTTCAACTCTATCATGTCACAAATTTTGTCAAGATGGGTACCTTTTTTTAAGTGTTTATTTATTTTCAAGAGACACAGAGAGAAAGAGCATGAGCAGGGGAGAGGCACAGAGAGAGGGAGACGCAGAATCTGAAGCAGGCTCCAGGCTCTGAGCTGTCAGCACAGAGCCCACAGAAGCAGGCTTCAACTCAAGAACCATGAGATCATGACCTGAACCAAAGTTAGACATCTAACCAACTGAGCTACCCAGGCTCCCCAAGTTGTGTATCTTTTTATTGGTAATCAAAAGAACACTGCCACCTTTCTATCCCACTTTATAAATACACTGTGTGTTAGAAAGGCTGTGGTGCTATCAATGAGCCAGTTAACTCAACTCTAGTTACTAGTGAAGTAAGCATCATTCATTTTGGCAGAAAGTTGAAGGAATCAAGATATACACCTTAATGGTATATATTAAAATATAATAAGGCAGTTGCTACAGGCTGGCTAGGGACTCATTCCTTTATCTTCTGCCGTATCTTCATTCCGATTCTTTCAACTTTCTGGCTGATCTGCTTCCTTAATCGTTTTGTGAACCACCTACTCCTCACCACTCCCTGGAAAAGTTTCATTGTTTAATTTTAAAAGCATTTCTTTTTCCCTCTCTTCACACTGCCCTTTCTTCCTCCAAAAATGTAGTTCTGAGAGTTCTGGTCTCAATCAATGTGCACATGTAGCTCTTACTAGTGCTAAAAAGGAACTGTATGTATATTTAAAAAAGAAAATTGAGATAGTTGCCTTCTCACATGTATTCATGTTTAAATAGTTGTGAAGGATGTAATTTTCAGAGTACTATAAATATTGAGATTTTATGGCCATTTGTAGCAACATGGATGGAACTTGAGGGTGTTATGCTGAGCGAAATGAGTCAGGCAGAGAAGGACAGATACCATATGTTTGCACGTATAGGTGGATTAGGAGGAACTTAATGGAAGATCATGGGGGAGAAAAAGGGGAAAAATAGTTGGGGAGAGGGAGGAGGCAAACCATGAGAGACTCCTGAATGCTGAGAACAAACTGAGGGCTGATGGGGGTGGGGGAGAGGGGAAAGGGGGTGATGGGCATGGAGGAGGGCACTTGTGGGGATGAGCACTGGGTGTTATATGGAAAACCAACTTGACAGTAGCCTATTAAAATAAATATATTGAGATTTTAAAATAAGACCTTTACATCAACTCTTTCCAATGTACTCAACAGATTTTATACCAGTGATTTAATACTACCATCCATTAAAAATTAGCTTCGAGAAACTTTGCATTGCTTTCCTCAATTTTTTTTTCCTAATGTTTATTTCTGAGAAACAGAGTGAAAGTGGAGGAGGAGCAGAGAGAGGGAGACAGAATCGGAAACAGGCTCCAGACTCTGAGCTCTCAGCACAGAGCCAGACTTGGGGCTCAAACCCATGAACCGTGAGATCATGACCTGAGCTGAAGCTGGACGTGTAACTAACTGAGACACCCAGGGGCCCCGACTGTTTCTTCCTCTTAAATTTGTATTCCATTCCACTACCCAAAGAGAACTTCCTTCTTTCACTGATCATCCTGTAATAATTCTCAGAAATAAAATTATGTATATACATTAATTTTCAAAAGAAATTTCACATAAACAGAAGATTCTAAGTACTAAATTTCTTCTGGATTGAATTAGCCTTAAAATTATTTATATAAAATTATATATACATATATTAAAGACTTAGGGAAATATTAAGCATAAAAAGTTAAAGTTTATTGGAATTTATTTCTTAATAAGACAGAATTATCTCAGTCTCCTTCATGATAAGTTCTTGCAAACTTGGGGGACTATTACTATTTTTGCTAAGATTCAATTCATCTTCAATTTTATTTCAATTCTTTTACACAATAAAGTACAGAGAACTTATTCACATAGATAAGTAGATGAGAAGAAACTCTGTTATAATAACATCCCTTAATTTTTTGAAATTTGACTTATATAACAGAAAAGATGACAAATACAGCAGGAAGTCCTTTTTCACTGTAACTCCCAAGAAAAAGACTGAAAAAGGCAAATAGTAATTATTATGATCTTCAGACCACACGTATAAAACTGGTGCTTCTAATCATTCACTCTTTCAGATCCATAACCTATATTTCCCATTGTGCTCTTGTTTGGTGCCTCAGAGCTTTAAAAAGAAAAGTGTGGAAAAGGGCAATCTCCACTCTCATCACAAGTGGATTCTCAGTTTTAGGCATCAGAGATCTGGAAATGGATTTCCTTCAACTGTCATTCCTATGTATACTATGGATCCTTACATATGGAGCCTCCTGGTTTAAAGAAATTAAAGAAACTAATTTCTGCAAGATTGGTTATATAGCATGTAAGTGTTAAAGTCAAGCTAACTGAAGAGTGAAATTGTAACATGGCATGTAATATTAACACAACAAGATCAAGGTTTTCTCAAAATATTATATATCTTGGAGCTTCCAGCTGGAAGGAAAAGTGGTTCAAGATAGAAAAGAGTCTAGAATCACAGAGCTCTGCTCATGAGAGATTTACTCAAGGTTCTACAAACACTATGACATGACAGCATAATAAGACTGTCTTAGCAGCCCTTCAGTATAGGTCTCTAGCAACTACAACCACTTCAAACACTGTGCATATAACTTGGGGTGTAATGATGAAGTAAAATTTGGAGATTTGCTGTCCACCCCTTGAGATCTCAAGGAATAAAAATCTTAAGAGCCCTCGCTTTAGTAACACAACAGTTCTCAAAAATGGCAGATAATGAATCATCTGGAAATCAATGTTTTTTATTGTATTTGGTACTAGAACTTTTTCCACCTTATCACAATCTGCTCATGTTATCTACAATGTCTATGACCGAGCAAAGAGATTAATTTTGAATTCTATAACCATGCTTATTTTTCACTGTAAATGTCTAATCGACACACTTTCCCTAAAGAAGGTAAGAACCTTATCACAGTTTCACCCCCTATGGCCTCCCTCTCCAATCCCCCCTTCCCCCCACTGCCTCTTTACCCTTCTTGTTCCAGAACCTACGAAAGATTTAATATTATCTGGAGTTTTAATTCTAGACTGTTGAGATATATGATTATTAGTATTTCTTTTTCTCCCCTCTTTCTGTTTGTTTTTGGTTTTTTCCCCCTTTAGCTACTGCCTATCTATAAAACTATATACATTCTAGTTCTGAGAGCTTTCAGCAAAGGCCTTTGTATAGTAGGTTTTCTCAGATCTTGTATATCAGAAACTATCCTTCCTTGTCCTTCACATTTAAGTGACAGTTAAGTTGGATAAAATTTTATACTCAAAGTTGTTTTCCTTCATTTCTTAAGATTTTGAAGGTGTCATTTTAGTTTCCTCTTAAATCTGTTATTGTTGAGAAATGTCAGTCTGATTCATGCTTCTCTATAGGTTATCTGTTTTTCCTTAAACCTAAAAGCTTTTAGAATTTTTTCTTTAAGTTTTGATGT
The DNA here is from genome assembly GCF_008692635.1 of Crocuta crocuta. NCBI lineage: Eukaryota > Metazoa > Chordata > Mammalia > Carnivora > Hyaenidae > Crocuta > Crocuta crocuta. Next base: position 1,616,989 of record NW_027531015.1, on the reverse strand, counting down.
TCTATATTTGAATACAATAGGTCTAGATATAGGCTTTTTTCCTATCTAAACTCTTCAGCTCTCTCTGAACTCTTCAAATCTTAATTGCTAGATCTTTAATTCCAGAAAATTCCCAGTTACTAAGTGACTTAACATCTCTTCCCCTCAGTTTACTTGTCTCTTCTTGAGACTTCTAGTACATGAATGATGACAGGTCTATTTCTATCATTCATATTTCTAGACTTTTCTTACATTCTTTTCATCTTATTATTTTTTCCTGATGTTTTTAGAATTTCTGGATTTGATTTTCCACATTACGAATTCATTTTTTGGCTGCATCCATTCTGCTCTTTAATTCATGTAGCTTTTGTTTTGTTTTTTAGTTTTAAAAGTGGTGCTTTATCAAACCCAATATATCCAACTGGTTATAACTATTTGCTCTTTCTTTACGAATCCAACCTCTTTCCTTATTTTCTCTGAGGATACCTATTAGAATTATTTTTAATTCACATTATGTTTGTACCATTGTCTTTGCTTATTTTATTCTGTTGTGACTTTTAGTTGGCTTACCTAGTAATTTCTGCTTGGGTGGAGGAGTCTTAGGTTGTACTTTCCAAATGAGTTTTAAAGAGTCCCTCTGATGTCCCAGTGTGGACTCAATCACTTCCTGTTTCCACTCTCCAATCCCACCTCTGCTTTCCTATGGCCTCTATCCACCTAGCAAATCTCTTGGGACCTCCACTCTAAGCATTGTTATTATTGGGGCTTTCCTGCTTCTATAATATTGTCAAATCCACAGAGTGAAGAAAGTTGAGAGTAGGGATGCCTGAAGTTATTTCTAGTACAACAATCTCACTGTCCTGATACTATTGTTCTGCCGCTGGCACTGGACTGCTACTTTTTTGCCTTATACTAAAGTTAGAGTCAGTAATTACGGAGGTATTATAGAGAAGAGAAAGGGCTCAATTAGAAAACACTTAGCTTATTATCCTTAGTTCATGGTTGGTGACTTTCACCTACATGAGAAAGCTGATTCCATTTCCCTACTTGAGAGGTGGGCTAACATCATCTCTAAGGTCTCATTAAGGTCTAACATCTTTTGGGTCTAAATTTGAGTAAATTTTCTACTTTTTCTTTTTGTTTTTGACATAGCACTGACTTGCTCTGAAATCATTTCTTAGTAGACTCTGAAGTGCTCATACAATTAGCAATGACATTCTGAAAATTCACGCACTAGTAGGAAGCAACTACAGTTTAAGCAAGTTCACACTCATGTTATGGGTTGTATTTTAAATTTTATTTCAATTTTTATTATGTAAAGCCTTGTTCATTTGTTTCAAAGGCCTCAGGCTGTGAGGGACCATGGGAATCTGTAACAAGTCATACTCATAAACACTAGGGTTTCTGAATGTTGTTACACAATTAATGTATTATAAAACATATAAAGCTACAACTCATAGTAACTTACATGTGTTTTTTTTTTAAACAGAAATCCTGGTTATTTTCTATCATAACAGAAATGCCTTCTTTTATAAAATGTAAATAAAAAAGACAGCAAATATATGTTTTTCTACTGACATATATCATCTATGTTAGCAGTATCCTAGATATTAAAATTCTATTACTCCTATACAAACATTTCAGACATTTCCAGGCTGGGACCTTTCTAAACTGCTCCAAAGCACTGCTATAAATCATAAAGTGTAATTCATATGCAACCTCCAAAAAAGGGTCTAAAGATTAAGAAATACTGTATAAAATGTATTTGAAATTAAATGATTGGTAATTAAATCTAAAAAGTTAGTTCTGTCATCATTCATTAGACTGCTACTCTTAAATGAGATATATTATTTTTAATTTTTATTATTTATTTTTTTATTTTAAATAGAGAGAGAGAGCATAAGTGGAGGATGGCTGGGGGAGGGGAGGNCTTATTAGCGTAGAGCTGGATGTGGGGCTTGATCCCACAATCCTGGGGACTCATTATCAAGAGTCAGGACATTCAACTGACTGAGCCACTCAGACACCCCTAAAATATATTACTTTTTAAACAGGTATATCAAATGGATATATCTCACTGGGGATCAATTTCCTCATCTATAAAAAGAAAATATTTGCAAGAGAATTGTTACGAAGATTAAGATAATGTCAGTCTCAGTATACTTTCTCATTTTTTTGTTATTATCATTGTTTGGAGTTGTTAAAATCATTGGCTTTGAATTCACACAATATTTATCTACTGCTAACAATTACTTTGTAGAAATTTTAAACTCTCTATGCTTCAGATTACTCTCTTGTAAATGAGTCTTATTATTTTATAATAATATAAAGTGCTTAGCATATTAACAAATTGGGTGTGCACCATTTGCTGCTATTGTTAGACGTGCAGTATCACCAACTGTTCAATTTGTCATTAATGAGTTTTATTTTAAGAACTCCTATGTCATTTACAAGATTAAATTAAGAAACTAGCCACCTTTAAGGCTCTTCTTGTCTTTATTGCAGGCTGTATGATCCTCTTTCCTGACTTATCCCCAGCTTCAGTTTCATGAAGGAACTGGGCAACTGAGAAAAAGAGTTAGTATACATATGTAAGCTCTGTCAGTGTAGCTAGAAAAATTACTCGTCAAATTGTTTAATAGGTAAGAGAAACTTTCATAATAATAATTTATTGATTTGTTAAAAGCTAACTTTAAGACACATGTCCTAGGAACATCACAAGTAAGGGAGTGAATCTCTGCCTTTTAGAAGCTTGTAACTTAGGCATAAAAAAAGATAAATAGCAATTTAAGGTCATACACATTAAATACTCAGCACTCTGTATAGTATGTTCTACAAGAGAATGGAAGAAGGAGAAAAAGATTATTTAAGGCTGGGAAAATACTTGCTTTCAATACATTTTCTAAACAAGTCCCATTTTTTCACAGGTCCATCTACTGACGTGAAAAACCAACACGGACAGTTTTTAATACTATATATAAAAAAGAACACAAGGACATTCAGGACTAATCATAAACTACTATGACCAATTTAATCAAATAACCAAAAACAAGGTTCAAATCCCTACGAGTCTGGAAAATTTTAACCAACCAGCCCTATTTATCTTAGGGGAGTTTTTTTTTTCTTTTGTTTGAAAACCTAATTGTAGGGGCGCCTGGGGTGGCTCAGTTGGTTGAGCGTCTGACTTCGGCTCAGGTCATGATCTCACGGATCATGGGTTCGAGCCCCGTGTCGGGCTCTGTGCTAACAGCCAGCTCAGAGCCTGAAGCCTGCTTCAAATTCTGTATCTCTCTCTCTCTCTCTGACTTTCCCCTGCTCATGCTGTCTCTCTCTCTCTCTCTCTCTCACAAAAATAAATAAATAATAAATAAATAAATGAAATTTTAAAAATGGAAAAAAAAAGAAAAAGAAAACCTAATTTAAAAATAAGTGGTGTTTTGGGGTGCCTGGAGGGCTCAGTTGGTTAAGTGTCTGATTCTTGATCTCAGCTCAAGTCTTGATCTCAGGGTTGTGAGTTTCAAGTCCTGCATTGGGCTCCATGCAGGACATGAAGCCTACTTTAAAAAAAAAAAAAAAAAAAAAGAAGGGTTTTTTTTTTTTTT
>NW_027531015.1:1593275-1613344 GCF_008692635.1 Crocuta crocuta | reverse complement strand
GTAGTGTTTTTTTTATCTTTCATTATGGAGGGAAACATTTCTGCTTTTAATCACAACTAACACTTAAGACAGGTTAAAGAAAGGAGAGAAAATGCCCCTTTATAATTAAGGAGCTTTATAATTACTGTGTGGTTTACAACAGTCTCAGAAGGCAGTTTCTATTTTCAGCTATAGTTGGGATCTCTCTGGATATTATTAAGTTATTTACTGGCTTCCCTTGCATCTGGTACCCAGTGCAGGACACCATACTTAAAACTATAATCTGGCCTCAGATAATAACAGAACAAAAGCCAGAGAAAGCAAAATTAGCAGTACTATATTACTTAAACCATGTAAATGAATTGAATTAGATCATTTATACAGCTTACCCTTAAATTAACTGAACTTTGATGAGCAAGAAATAAATATACTTTTAGAAAGAACATTTTAAAAGTAAATGAAACATATAGAGAGAGATAAAAAGTTATGAGGATGTGTGTTCTTTCCAAAATTTCTGTCATGTCTGTAAGGCAGTATATTAATAACAAAATGACTTCAATGATTCCTAGAGCAACTAGAAAAATTGTGAATTCCATGGACCTAAAAAATACTTGAGCTTTTCCACTGGTTTATTACTTACCAATTGGCAAATTGCCTAACACATTCTGTCCCTAAGTCTTTCCATTTATAAGATGGTATTAACAGCCACTTAATAACTTCACAGTATGTCTTGGCAAATTAATTAAGACAATTATCCTAATGTTACTGGTAAGAGATAGTAAACTAGTCTCCTTCTGGGGTTGCAAATAGGACACAGTTTAATTACTGAGAAGATACATATTTATAAATGTACTTTCTTGATTTCAACAGATTAAAGTAACATTAAGAAGTAATGAGAGTTTTTATTTTCAAAGTACTTTGATTAAACATATTTATTATTAAAATCAATAGGAAACACTATTTGTGGCCTGGTTTAGGTACAAAAAAGATAATCTATGATTCAGTAATAAATATTCTCAAAACCTGAATATTCAGATGGCTTAATTTTTATGACTGTTAGATGAATATTTTTAACTCTCTAGCCAGCCCTAATTTTCAGTATAACATAAGCATGAATTGTAGAATTAACTATAAATCTCAAAACCTATAACCCTTGGTTTATTTCAGTTATGTTAGTAAGTTTTCACTACAGAGATACAAGCCCTTATAGTTTTCCCATAACTCTCAGAGATTTTAATCATTAGTGGGGACAATTATGAGCTGGAGTCAGATATGTACTCTGGAAAATAATATGCCTCTATAAAATGAATCATCTACTGGAACTTAAGGGAAGGACCATTTACTTCATCCAAATGAACTCTTCATTGTTTAATGATCACTGACTTTCTCTTAACTCATAACTGAGATCGAGTATGTATGTTATGGTGCCAAGGTACGGTAGAAAATTTAGCTCAGGAGAGTTCATTTAAGACATCAAAATTTTATGATAGTGAGTTTTTATATCTGTATTATGTAATTACTCTTTTAAAAATAATTTCAAAAGAAATATATGTCCACTGCAGAAAAGGTAGAAAACAGAAGGAAATATATATACATACATTTATTTCTACAAATAATCACTTTTTAACATTTGAAAAAATATATACTTTTAGATTTTTTTCCATAAACAAGGGTTTATTATACACAAATATCCATACATGGAAGGTTTAGTTTTTAGAGTTTATTTTGGAAATTTCTAGGGAAAATGAAAGACTGATTCTACCAACTGTGCTTTTCTGCACATTCTATTCCTAAGGATCTCTTGAAGCCAATTACTTCCTTTCATCCCATCTTCACCATTCCCTGGTTCAGGCCACTGACTCTCCTCCTAGATTGCTGAAATGTTACTCTTACTAACAGTCCCTCACTGTCCACCCTCTTAGTACAGGAGAATTCTAAAACATAAATCTGATTATAGCATTCCCTGCTTAAAAGCTTTTATGGTTGTCATTGTTCCCAGAACAAAATAAAAATTGCTTGGGGCGCTTGGGTGGCTCAGTTGGTTGAGCATCTGACTCTTGATTTCAGCTCAGGTCATGATCCCTGGATCATGAGATTGAGCCCCGTGTCAGGCTCTGAGCGTTGAGCCTGCTTAAGATTCTCTCTTTCTCTGCCCCTGTCCCGGGTGCGTGCTCTTGTTCTCAAAAATGAATGAATAGATACATAGACAGATAAATAAATAAATTTCCTTGCCATAGCATCCAAAGACTCTCATTACTGGGCCATGGATTATGTGTTCTGCCTCACTTCTGCCATTCTCATCTTTCCCTCTATGGCCCAGCCATACTGAACTACAAATGTACCATGTGCTCTCTCCACTTTAGGCCTGTACACAAAATGCTATTCTCTTACTGAAATATCCAATCACTTCTAGCCTGCTTAGCAGTCTCTAAGAAACTTCTCCTTTTCCCCAAGATCTATTTTTTTTTCTAATTTTAATACTAATTTATCTTTGAGAGAGAGAGAGAGAGAAACAGAACACAAGCAGGAGAGGGGCAGAGAGAGAGACACACACAGAATCTGAAGCAGGCTCCAGGCTCTGATCTGTCAGCACAGAGCCTGACGCAAGGCTCGAACTCATGAACATGAGATCATGAACTGAGCCGAAGTTGGACACTCAACTGACTGAGCCACCCAAGTGCCCCCCAAATCTAGTTTCAAAGGTTATTTATTTTGAGAAAGAGAAAGAGCAAGCAAACATGTGAGCAGGGGAGGAGCAGGGAGAGGGAGAGAGAGAATCCCAAAGAGACTCTTCACTGTTAGCACAGAGCCCAATGTGGGGCTTGAACTTAGAAATCATGAGATCATGACCTGCACCAAAATCAAAAGTTGGACGCTTAACTGATTGAGCCACCCAAGCGACCCCCCAAATCTAGTTTTAGTATTCTCTTTATCCCATCTCCCTTCTCCTTGGAGTACTCTGTACCTCTGCCATCCAAGAATTTATTTAGTATCCTTTACTGTAGTTCCCTGTTTGTTAATTTATAATCACCACTAGCTAAACTGTATGCCCCATCAGAAGAGATTTTATTTATTTATTCATTCTTATATTCTCACAACCTGGCATTGTATATAGTAAAACCTCAAATAAATATTTTTAGTAGGTAAAAACAAGCAAACCAATTAAAAAAAACCCAGCAAACAAACAAAAAATCAAAATGTTGAAAATAACATCAATGTATATTTTAGGAATTTCATAATAATTACAACTCTTGGGGACTAGAACCTTCCCATGTATATCATAAATCTGACGTTCAGCTTTGTACACTTCCATTTTCCTTTTGGGAATTCATTATATACAAATATTGGGAAAGATTTCCGATTTTTTAAAGCACAAATAATTTTCAAAAGAAATACCTGTGTATTAGCCTATCAGATTAAGATACCAATGATATAATAATGAATATATATAGATGATCTAATACATGTAAATCAACCACATTATATGGTGTATTCCAACGCCACAATGAACAAAATAGCCACAAAGAATTTTCATGGCTTTCTACATTAATCATATATAAACTGATGCAAAATTTTTAAAAGTAGGATAACACACACAATATTAAATACTGTTTTAAGTTACTTCAAATTTATTATTTATTTAATCCTTATAACAACTCTCTGTGGCAGGTACTATTGATGTTCCATTTTATGGATGATGAAACCCAGTAACATAGATTCAATGATTTGCCTAAGGCCGTACATATGGTACAAGATGGAACTGGGATTCAAACCTATGTCTGACTCTTTACTCTTAATCATTGTATATCAAGCCGTAGCAGTTTAGATCCAATCAAGCAATCAATAAAATATTTTAAAATTACTACCCAAAAATGGATCTGTAATGATATTTATTAGTATGCTAAAAACAGATGCTAACAATGTTATGGTTAATGGTGCCTATTATAAACTGATTTCTACTTCAACTCATCAATTATATTGTCAATGATATTCACAAATGCTTATATAAAAGATATTACCAAACACCTCCATTCTTGAAAAACCTCTCAAGCTGCAAACATATATTTTTCTCTCTCAATCAAATTAAAACTTTATAAATGAGAAGCAAATACTTCTTTGATTTCACTGGTTCCTCCCAAAGGTAAAACCACTTTACTTTAGATGACAAATATCACTTACCACAGGATTAGACACTCAGAAAATTTTCAGGTCAGTGATGGAATATACTACAATTGACTTTATTTTTGGCACACAGAATTAACCTGATTGCTCAACTTCCCACTCAAGAGCCACCAACAGATTTTCTCAGTGCCTTCACATCCATTGCCAACTCCCAAGGTCAGTAGCAACTCTGTTACCCAGTCAAAATCCTTAAAGGCCATCAAAAATCACTGATTTTTAGGAAGAACATTGAAATGTACAAAAGTAACATTTCCTGTAGAATCATTTACTAGCTGTTAGATAGTGGAGAAGTTACTTAACCTCTATAAGCCTGTTTCCTTCTCTACAAAATAGTATGAAAAAGATCTACCTTGTGCAGACTGAAATGAGATATGCATGCTTAGACACATAAATTATTTTTAAAAATTAGAAACATATATAAAATAATGTGTGTTTATCTTTTAAATAGTCTGACTTTCCATAATCTCCCTGTTGCTTGAACTATAACATTTACTATAAAATACTAACCTGTACCAGTAAAATTTACAGTTCAGACAACAGAGAGATTATGGAAAGTCAGAATATTCAGGACAAGTACTAAGTATCAAAAGCTTCTATACTGCTTTTTCCCCAGGCATAGATTTTCACAGAATTTCATTCATCTAACATTGGTGTGAGTGCTTTCTGGTGCTAAAAGAAAGTCTGAGCTAAGAAATATAAGCTGATAAAACTATAGTTCCTACAAAGTCAGGGGAGGCCTCACTTTATGAATATACTTCCAGGTTAAAGCCAGAAAAAGACAAATTTATGTCCATCCCTAGATAAAACAAGGTTCAACAATTTTTTTCTTTTCCAGTTATGAAATTTAAAAATTCTATTGGTTTTTTCACTCTCTGAGACATGCAAATCACTGAATTCTAGTCTTCATGTTTTTACAGATTGGGAGACTGATGATAAACATACAGTGTAAATTTATTAACATAACACTTTTTCCTTATTTTCCCTAATACTTTAAAAGCTATGTCTTCTTTAAACTCTTGTCCTTATTCCAAGTAGTCATAAATTGAAAAAGGTTCTGATTTGAAGGGATGATACAATTTTTGTTCTCTGATTTAGAAGTAGGAAAATAATATTTTAAGTATTTTGGAAATGGGGAATGAATGTTCCTAGAATAAAGATGAAAAGCTTAAAACTTCATCATGTTTATTTTAAGCTCATAAATTCCATGCACTTCTACCAGGAGGACTATGCAGATGTTGACCAAGATTAGAATAGACAGATACAGACGGCAGTTTATTCAGTATATATTACAGATTACATTGGCAAATGTGTGTGCATATGTATAAAGCAAATCATATGGTGGGGAGAAGAAGGCAAAAGAAAATTTGCTGGGTCAATATTGAGCCATAAATAGTCTAAAAAGAACCTCAGAGAAAATCACGTAGTATGTGTACAATGAATGACAGGGTGCTTCAACCTTCAGTGCTTCTGCTTCTAGCTTAACACTTTGCAGCCTACTTTGCTCTCAATAGATTCATATAAATCCAGGCCACTTAAAAAATACAAAAAAGGTTAGTCTCCGAGTTTAGGTGATCGGAACAATCTATTTAGGTACTTGCCAAAAAATACTAGCCCTTAAGAAGCTCGTTTCCTGACAATGGATAAGTATACATACACATACATAAATATATACAACCACTGCAGATTCCTTGAGAGCTCAGAACCTTTGTATAGAGAGGGGTGTAAATAACACACCTATATAAATAACAACTTAAAAATTTAAGTGCTAAAGCCAGGTATTTATCCATGATATTTTAACCTTTTTTTTTTTTCTTGGAGAAAAAAGTATTAATAGCTATTGTGTCTCCAGGGTTCACTTTGTAACAGGCTCTAAGCTAAATGCTTCACATAAGTTACCTCATATAATCCTCTAACATTTCTACAAAGAAGGTAGTATTCCTATCTTACAGATGAGCAAACAGAGCTTCCTATTACTTAGAAAAGGGCAAAATAGAATTCATATCCAGCTTCAAATAATTTAAGATCCATGTAGGCTGTAGATTATTATATGGGGAAAAACAAAGAAAAAGTAGCTATGTCATCCTGTATTACATAGTAAGTACTTTTCATAACTGCTCTTGTTTTTAGCTTTTGGCAGGTTGATACTGAAACATCATCTATTAAGAACTATCATTCTCGAGGCACCTGGGTGGCTCATTCATTTGAGCCTCTGACTTTGGCTCAGGTCATGATCTCACAATTCATGAGTTCAAGCCCCACATCAGGCTCATTGTTGTTAGCCTGTCAGCACAGAGCCTGCTTCAGATCCTCTGTCCCCCTCTCTCTACCCCTCCCCCACTTTTATTCTCCCCCAAAATAAATAAAATGTTAAAAAAAAACCTACCATTCTCCTGCATTAATGACTACAATAATGGAGTGATATTTATGACAGATTGTTAAAGTTAATAATCTATATAAAAAGATTGTTTTAGACTAAAAAAAAACCACACACACACACACACACACACACACACACACACACTCCTTAGAAAAATCATAATGTAGAGATGAAATAAAGTTACTTACATATATAATTAAAAACTTACAATATATTTGCTTTATTTAAATGCTGACATTTATCTGATGCTATCTAAATTAAATATATTTACTTACATGACATATGTTCACCAAAATTTAAGATTGCCAAGAACAATTCTATACCAGTCACATAAAAAGTAATTACTGCTCTTAATGCACTACCAAAGATACACGCATGTGTACATAAATGCATGCATATATCCATTCATTCACTCCTATGTTCCACAAATGAGTAACTCTATATATTTTCTGCATGCTACTCAGTGTTAATTAGTATCTAAGAGCAGTGAAAAATTTTACAGTAATATAGCAGATATTTAATGCTAAACAGCCAATCTCTCTTGCCGAATTCTGCAAACATAACACCCGTATTCACTGCCCACACTCTTAAATAAAGCCTATCCATTCAAAAATACCACCTAAAGTTCAAAGGAAAATACTGTCAAGGAATTCTCTTCAAATATACTGCCCCCTTTTTAAAAGAGCCACATTTGATACAAGTAAATTATCAAGTTCTTAGACTGTGCTATTAAGTTCCTAATGTCTAACTTTCACACATGAGAGGGTAAGCGGTTCAAATGTTAAGCAGAGAACCTGTATTATTCATTTTATTCCTACCCCTAACTTCAGACTGGGTTTATAGAATCTGGACTAAAATTTTGTTTTCTTTTTCTTTTTAATAAATACCTTGAAATATTTTCAAAAAGAAAAGGTATAGGAAAGCAAAAATATTTGGAAAGTTCATAGGACCATCCAAAGGTGATTTTCTTATTCTCAAAATTCAAATTCCAAATTTGCAAATACTCACATATATGCTATGTGATTGAATCATGAAGTCATTTAGGCTTGCTAATTCAAAACTGGAGACATCATAAATTATCTTTTCCAACTTCCTAACCAATAGAGTAGACATTTAGCCTTTTTTTTTTTTTTTTTTTTTAAGGGAGAGAGAACGAGCAGTAGAGAGAAAGAATCTTAAGCAGGCTCCATGTCCAGCACAGAGCCTTAGGTGGTGCTCAAACTTCCGACACTGGATTGTGATTTAAGCTTACCTCAAAAGCTGGACACTTAACTAACTGACCCACCCAGATGCCCCATCATATGTCTTTTTTAAAACACCTGGAGTGGCAAGGAGATCAATACCTCCCAGAACAAACAAGTCGGCTAAGAGAATAACCACAGTTCATGGAAACATCATTCCATTAGTTTTCACAGAATCGTTTTAGTTGTCTCTTCTACAGGATGTGATTTTAAATATATGAAGGAAATAGCTATATCTGCACCTATTCATCTTTTCTCCAGGGTAAAAACATACTCTGGTCCACACCTGCTATATCTAAAATTATTTAATGAGATCCCAAAATTGTATATTATAGTCTAGATGAGATCTGACCAGGATAGAGTACCACAAAACTATGAGTTTATGCAATCTGGATACTATAGCAGTCTAAACTAACATGAGCATTTTTTTAGCAGGTTCATGATAATGTTAATTTATGTTAAATGTGAGCTCAAATTTCCATGTACCACCAAACAAATAAAATCTTTTTCATCCTATAAGTATTTACTTTGGTGAACTTAATTATTATATTTTAAATTTGTTTTCAGTAAACTTCCTTTCAGGGGAAGAATGTATATAATTTTACAATTATTCTCCATATTACCATGAATATCAAGATTAATATCTTATCAAGGTTTATAGAAAAGGGAACACATATAGAGAGCAATGTGACCACTTTAAAAGCCAGAACGTACCCAAAGAGTTAATTTTAAGTAGATTTAAATAAGAACCAAATTTAATTCAGCAGTTTTCAATTTAGAGATTTATAACGCCTCTGGCATTGCAAGAAAGAATGGTATTTTTTAAAACTCATCCTCTGAGGAAGTTGTTATGACAAAGAACAGGTGTGGAGCTTTGACTCAAAACTAAGCCTAAACCATCGTCCTATATCAATCATTTAGAAGACTATTTATGTTATTTTCTATTATGATGTTGGATTGTAAGTAAAAGAGAGAAACCAGAATTTTAAGTACAAAATCCATTAAACCATGTACATCTAACACTCCCAACCACTGAAACTGAAAGCAGGTTCTATTTTAATAATAATAATATAGGAGTAGTTGACAAAAGACGGATTTCCTCACTTAGTCATCCTCCTGTATTAACAGCTTAATTTCCTACTTATCACTTACTCAACTAAATGCTGAATGTTCTGTAAACAAGTTTGTTTGCTTTGCGTAACAGAGACTGAAGAGAAGAAAGAAAATACACTTCAGTTTTTCTTTTCCTGAAACAGTTACCAAAATGTTAGCCTTCATGAGCTATGATATGCCAAAGAAAAGGGTAAATTCCTGATCCAGCAATAACCTGTCAGTTGATTATTTGCCTATTCCTGGGGGCTCTTTGAGCACCTGAACAATCCACCTGTGATTTACCACAGTATCCTGGAGAGTACTCAACACAGGGCTGACAGAGTGGGGCTATTATTTTGACATACAAATCTGACATGTCTTGATGGCAAGGAACAGGGCAAATTATCTTGTTTTATGCTTTGTGTGAACTGAAAAGAAGGGAGAATGTGAATTCTCCAACTATATTTATTGGGGCACAGTATTTTAAACTATTTGTTTTATGCTAGAAACTTATTGCTTTGCTATGGCTGAAAAGAAATGGATCTCAATTTGAAAACAAGAAAGCTCATTTTAATAATAAGCTTACACAATTTAGTATAATGTATATGCTAAATGACAGAACAACTTTGCATCCATATGCAAACGTTTAATTCACACTAGATACAAAACTTAAAACTGGATTACAGATCTAAACGTGAAATGTAGAGGCGCCTGGGTGGCTTAGTTGGTTGGGCATCCGACTTCAGCTCAGGTCATGATCTCACGGTCTGTGGGTTCGGGCTCTGTGCTGACAGCTTGGAGCCTGGAGCCTGCTTCGGATCCTGTATCTCCCTCTCCCACTCATGCTGTCTCTCTCTCTCTCTCTCTCTCATCAATAAATAAATTTAAAAAAAATTTTTAAATGTGAAATGTAAAACTTTTGCCAAAAAATATAGGAATCTCTTCAACAAATGATGCTGAGAAAACTGGGTATCACAGGCAAAAGAAAGAAGTTGGAACCTTAACTTATTATACCTTATACAAAAATTAACTCAACATGGATCAAAGACTAATTTAACTACAAAGTCTAAGTAAACATGAGGGCCCAAACTATATAACTCTTAAAAGAAAGCAAAAAGGAAAGGCTTCAATGACATTGGATTTGGCAAGTGCATCCCAGAATGACTCCAAAAGAAGTCAATAAAGTAAAACTAGACAAATTGGACATCAAAATGAAACAGTAAAAAAGGCAACCTACAGAATGGGAGAAGATATTTGCAAATCATATCTGATAAGGGGTTAACATCCAGAATATATGAAGAACTTCTACAACCCAACAACAAAAATTTTTTTAAAATGGTGGACTTGAATAGATCTTTCTTCAGAGATGATAAACAAAAGGTCAAAAATGCTCAACATCACAAATGGTTAGGGAAATGCAAATCAAAATCACAAGGAGGTATCACCTCATACCTATTAGGATGGGTGCTATTAAAAAAAACAAAACAAAACCCAAGCAAACATAAAGTAACAAATGTTTAGCAAGGATGGGGAAAAACTTCTGAGTATATATCCAAAATACCTGAAAACAGGATCTCAAAGGGATATTGGTGCACTCATGTACATAGCAGCATTACTCACAAGACGTTGGAAGAACCCAAGTGTCCACTGACAAATGAACAGATGAACAAAATGTACTATATACATACAACAGAAACTATTTGGCCTTAAAAAGGAAATAAATTCTTATATATGTTATAACATAGATGACACCTGAGAATATGATGCTAAGTGAAAGAAACCAGTCACAAAATGACTTCCACTTATATGAGGTGACTAGAGTACGCAAATTCATAGAAATATAAAATGGAATGGTTGTTGCCACAACTCTGAGTGGAGAGTTGTTTTTAATGGGTATACAGTTTCACTTTTGCAAGATGAAATAGTTCTGGTGATTGTCTGCATAACAATGAATATACTTAACATTATTGAACTGTACATGTTACATTAGATTAGTACAGTAATCATTAGAGATGATTAAGATAGTAAATTCTTGGAGTGCTTGGGTGGCTCAGTTGGTTAAGCACCCAACTCTTGATTTTTGGCTCAGGTCATGATTTCACGGTTTGGGCGATCAAGCCCCATGTCAGGCTCTGTGCTAACAGTGTGGAGCCTGCTCTGAATCCTTTCTCTGCCCCCCTCTCTCTGTCCCTCCCCCACTCTCACACGCACACATTCGCTCTCTCAAAATAAATATTTAAAAAAAGAAGAAATGATTAAGACAGTAAATTCTATAATATATGCTTTTTACAACAATAACAATTTTTAAAAATTATTCATGACCTCGAGTTAAACAAAGAGTTGACTTAAAAAAAAATCCCAAAAAAACAAACAAAGGAAATTGGGCTTTTTCAAGATTAAAAACTTTTGCTCTGGGAGATACACTGTTGAAAGGAAGAAAAGACAAGCTAAACATTTACTTGCAATAAACCTGACAAAGGATTTATAATCAGAATATAAAAAATAAAAGCAGGAAGACAATCCAATTAAAAAAGAAAAAAAAGTTGCTCAAATGAATTTAAAACACCTCTTTAAAGAAAATATTCTAATGAAAAATGAGCCAATGAAAGATGCCCAATATCATTCATTAGTCATTAGAGAAATGCAAATTAAAATAAAATAACACTATATACCTATTACAATGGTTAAGATTTTTTTTTTTTTTTTTTTTTTTTTTAATTGCCAATACAGGAGGTGCCTGGCTGGCTCAGTCAGTACAGCATGCAACTTTTGATATCAGGGTTGTAAGTTCAAGCCCCACATTGGGCATGGAGACTACTTAAAAAAATTTTTTTTTAAATATATATCCAATATAATGTTCTGGCAAGGTTACACACTGCACAGTTCCGCTTATATAACATTTCAAAAATGGCAATTATATGGAAATGGCAATTATACAGTTGTCAGAGGTTAGTGGCAGAAAGAAGGTTAACTACAAATGAGCAGCATGAAGGAATTTTTTGGAGTAAATAGCTTTGTATTGTGATTGTGGTGGTACTTAGACAATTCTGCACATTTGTCAAAACCTCACAGACTACATACCAGTTAGTAGCTCTGTGACCTTGGTCAAGTTTCTTAACCTCTCTATATCTCAGTTTCTCTTCTATAGGATCAGAGATGGTAACTGTATTCACCTTATAAAGTTAAGTTTTATTGACTAAAATACTTAGAGCAAGACTAAGGTTTAGGATACGCTGAATTGAAATGCCTTCAAGATATCAAAGTAGACAGTTCATTGGAGAGGTCAGAGCAAAAGTCAGCTAAACCAAGTGCAATCACATGATTCCTGAAGCCAAAGATGCAGATGAGTTTGCACAAAAGACAAGGATGAAACAAGAGGAGTCCTCGCACTCAACCTTGATGAACTGCAACATTTCATCATCTCCTCTGATTAAGCAGAGGAGAATATGTAAAGGAGTCAAGAGGGGACAAAAACAGTAGAAAAACCAGGAGACTGTTGTGTTATGTAAAACAAAGTCACAGAGTATTTAGAAAAAGAAGTGGACAAGGAAGGTGAACTAACAGATAATGAATGAGACTGCTAGCTTTTTTCTTTTTCCTTTAGTAATAAAACCCTCAATTAGAACTGTGTGCTCAGCCACTCAAAATAGAGAACATATTTATCTTGCAGCCTCTCTTGTTCCTGAATATGGTCATGTAGCTAAGATTAGCCAATGAGATGTAAATGATACATGCAATTTATGGGTTATGTCCTTAGAGTAAGAGAATTATGAGATTTTTAAACATGTGGCTAAGGGATGGTACCTCAGCAAGACAGAATGAATCTGAGTTTCTGCCACCATTAAAAGAATCACCATATCAGTTAATGGATCTGTTGTCTTAAACCACTCCTTTTAAATGAAGATGAGTAGCTTTAGTATTTCAGAATTCAATACAGCAAATTTATGAGAAGGGACATATATAAAGAATAACATCAATATATTTTTAAGCAAATATTTAAATGAAAGGTACAACATATGACCTGTATATTAATAAAGCCTATGATTTCTTTCTACATTTTGAAAGTGATCAATAAGCATTTTAAACCTTGTATTTGGAAATTCTTACAGATGACTCTCCATTTTGCTGGGTTTTGAGTGAGTGAGGGCTGAAGTAGAGAATCATTGCAAGTAATCGGGTGACTTCCCGTGTCGATGGTGGAAGTAATGAGACAGAAGAAAATGAACCATCAATCTAGAAATTGGACACAAGTCTAGTTTATGATGTCTGCTTTGGCAATTATTTAGGGGTTTAAATCATAACTATTTTTTTCAGTCGTTGAAATGAAACAGCACAATTTTAATTCTTAGTTATCACAATTAAGTATAAGAAAATATATTCATTAGAATATTAAAGGATAAGTTACACAACTGATTTTTATATACCTTAATGACTCATATTAAATAATAAAATAAAGTAAGACCTCCAAATATAACCTTTAAAAAGCATAATCTGTGTTCTAAAAACACCTTCCAAATTATTTCTTCACTGGAAATTTTGCAAGGGAGTAGGAAACTATACCTTTTAAGCCTGCAGAGAATTCACAAAAGCCTGAATCAAGTATCAACGAATAGCTTTAACCTAAAAGAACAAAAACTAATAATGATTTGCTAAATCGGTTTTTATGTCTACTCTCTGACAGTTCTACCACCAAATTTCTAGGAAACTACTAAGAAGATGCTTCCTTCAAAGCACNTAAAAAGAAGATGCTTTCTTCTCAGATAGAATGGATTTTTTTTGGACTAACTGCATTTCTGAACTAAATGCATGCAAAGTTAATAAACGGAAGGAAAAGCAAATATAGAGTTGTCATTTTAAAATTATATTCTTAAAAGGTTTTAGGGGTATCATTTGTGGAACACAAAGAGATTTCCTTCTGTAACAGCATTCCAGGACATCACTCTTTCCTGCCTACCAGCAGACAAGATTATACTTGTCTGGAATGTCAGTGAAGTATTTATACAAAGGCAGTTTTTCAGAATCTTATTGTGAACACAAAACAGGAAATACAGTAATACCATAGGTATATGTTAAACACTGTTTAGTATAAACTGTGCTTCTCCCTTAATAAGTACTAGGTTAACCTTCAACAGGAGGAGGTGAAAATGAGCACATGTATAAACACATACCACTAGTTGTTTGCAGCTGGCCAGAAGAAAGGCTCAGGAGGAAAATCCAATCAAAATTTAAGAATTTGCCAAGGGATGTCTCAGTCAGTGTTAAAACTACAGTCTCTAATAAAAACTTATTTTTCTTAAGTTCACAGGGGAAATTAAAGTATTCTATAAAAGTGAATTATTTTATTGAATGAAAAATACCTAAATAATATGTTATTTAATTAAAATACTGTTTCTGAGGCAGAAAAAATAAATTTCTATGTAAACTGGCCATCCAACAAAAAAAAAAACACCAAATAAAGCATTTTATGGTCTTTTAAAACACATTAATTTTTTTCACTAAAAACACAGCCTAATTTACCTTCCCTGGATTAAAAAAAAATACAATTCTATAAAAATACATACTGAAGATTTGTAAAATTTATTTACAAGTAGGTTATAAAGTACAGATGGTATCCCAAGTAGAATAAACTCTTACAGAGATCAATTTTAATCTTCTGTAAGATAGCAGAATGAACTTTGGTTTGACTGCCCCCTGCTGATATTAAAGATTTAAAACCATAAAAGTTGATTTCATAAAATTGTGATATTACCATTTTTTAAAAAATGATTCTGTTTCTACTCAGAAATTGTTTTCAATCTCTTCAGGAAAACTAAGGAGATTTAAAAGTTTATGTCTTACTTTCACTCGGTCATATATTTGTGGATATCTATTATCTGACACTTAGTGGGTTTCATCTCTCTGACCTCAAAATACTTAGAAGCTACTAGATGGATAGGAAAATCTGGAAAAGAATAAACTATTAGAGAAAAATCAATAACTAAACTAAGTGGTACTGAAGAGAAGCAAGCTAGAGAAAAAGATATTGGTAAAACCAAATTAGTTTTGTTCTGTTTTTTTTTAAGTAAAAGTTTGTTAAGACTGAAACAGCTGAAAAGAAGGAATGAGGATGGTGTTAGATAAATGGAAAAGAGACAAAAGAAGCAAAAGCCTGGAGTAAATAATGAACATAGCATGTGCAGAACACATGACACTAGAAGACTTAATTGCTATGGGGCACCTGGGTGGCTCAGTCGGTTAAGAATCAAACTTTGGCTCAGGTCATGATCTCATGATTCATGGGTTCAAACCCGACATGGGGCTCTGTGCTAACAGCCCAGAACCTGGAGCCTGCTTAGGATTCTGTGTCTCCCTCCCTCTGCCCCCTCCCTCCCTTCTTCTCCCCCTCTCTCTCCCTTCCTCTCTCTCTCTCTCTCTCTCAAAACTAAACACTAAAAAAAAATTAGAAGACTTAATTGCCAGAATAAATGGATAAAACTATGTTTCATGAAAATAGAAAATAATGGTGAAAGACAGGCCCAACTTTTCCAAACTAAAAAAGTCAGAATGAAGAGCTGGACTTGAGGCAAACAAAAGGGAGCCACTGTAGGTTCCTTAGCTGTATGGTAATCTGGTAAAGCAGCATAATAACCTGGTTAAAGACATTCCTTTAGGAAGAGTACTGCGAAATAGAACAAAGATGAGATGGAGGAAAGAAGAGACAGGAGGCAGAGAAACTGGTTAAGAGACAATTCTAATAACCCAGAGAAAGAAGTGAACCAGAATGGAAGCAATGGGAATGAAAAACAAGAATGACACTGAGATACATTTTGAGTTAAAATCAAAACTGGATGCGTGACTTGACTCATATTTTTGTCCAATCCTTACACTTTATCATGACTGTTGAGTTCAAACAAAATTATAAATACTAAAAATTTTAAAACTGAGATGAGACAGAGGAAGTAAGTGGCGCAGTTCACTTTAAGGAGAACATGTCTGTTTCTGAGAGTAAAGGAGGAGCATGTAAATAAAAGGACACAGCAATGTGTAGTTAAAGAAGGGACACATGAAGGAGTTCACAGCAAATGGTCTCAATTATCTCTATAAATTGGTTTCTATGCTCATTTCTCAAGTAAGAATGACAGATTAAAACTCAGCCAAAATTTGGAAAATATTTGATGTCACTTTTCTATCCAGGAGTTCACTTCCTACTAGAGATATCCAGGCCCAAGGGATGGCTTCATGTTGCCAAGACTTCTCATTTTTCCATCACTGTCTAGAAAAATCTGTGCGCTATTTTGTAAAAATATTAAAAACTGATCCAATGATGACACTGTTTCCTATACATGTATGTACAGTCTTTCCAAATACAGCTTATGTGAAGACATCTGGGCTCAAGCAAGCAACTCAAGAGAAGACCATATTCGGGGGCGCCTGGGTGGCTTAGTCGGTTACGCGTCCGGCTCTCGCTTAGGTCATGATCTCGCGGTTCATGGGTTCGAGCCCCACGTCGGGCTCTATGCTGACTGCCAGCTCAGAGCCTGGAGCCTATTTCAGAGTCTGTATCTCCCTCTGTCTCTGACCCTCCCCTGCTCACGCTCTCTCTCTCCTAGAAATAAAATAAAAATATTAAAAAAAAAAAAAAAGAGAAGACCATATTCGTTTGTCACAGGTAAAAGTAATAATGCTAAAACCTCATGGGAAAGTAATAAATTTCCTAAGACAAAAGAGTGGTCTTGTCTCAGAATTAGCAAACCAAATCATGGAAAATAGTAATTTCTGATTTTCTTTGCAAAGAAATTTTTGTTTAAAAAATTATAACACTTGAAGTTAGATTTCAATCAATTCATCTTCTTACAGAGCATCAGACCCATTTATAATTCTTGTGGCCCAAGTTTACTATCTCGTATCATTCTAATGTCACTGTTAAAAGATGAACATCATAATGATAAAGTTTCCACTCAAAATTCACATTCATAAAGTAATAAAGTAAACATTAGGATGTGCATAAATCCAATAAGGACATATTGTGCTTATGGGAGAGTATACCAGTTGTTTTGAGGCAAGGCCTGTGCTTCTTCATGACCAAATATTCCAATACAATTGATATGAGATGCTAACACGTATTTTCTAGAAGCGACTCAAAATTATCAAGACTTCATAAGCATTTGTGGAATGAATAGAAGTGCTACACTGATTACATGTCTATATGATAGACCAAACTAAGTTCTTCTCTAAAGTAAAATAGGCAGGGATCTAATAACATTGTTTTTCTTTTAAACTGAAAAAAGAGTACACAAGTTATTGAATAAAATTTTAGAGAAGGAAAAAAGAATTAACTACTGCTATATTTCAGATATTGTAAACATCTTTTATAATTAAAAATGTTAGCTTTCCATTTTCAAACACAAGTAAAATGAATTTTTCGGAGGCAATTGTCTTCTGAAAAACAAATGAAAGTTCCTTTGACAAGAGATTTCCCAGAAAATAAAATAAAATGAAAAAATAAAGAGGTCAATTTTCAGGAAGTAAACACTAGGAATGACAATTTAAAACTGAGGAAAGCAAAGCAGATTTTAGCCTATACTGCCTGCAGGACACATCTGGATAAAGAATAGATTTCAAAACACTACCAACAACTGAATATGCCATCTAACAAATGTGTAATAAAAAAAGAGGCCATGGCCAAAATTATAGCTTTGTATTCTACACATTAAAGATTACAAATGTAGAGAGATGGTCTTATATATAGAAAGTGCAGTTTATCAGTACCTCAAAAATCTTTCTGGTGTTTTCCTTCAATAGTTACTACTGCATTCGACAACAAAAGTAGGCAGTATTTTATCTAAAGGTGCACAGTTTTTTTAAATGCATCTCAGGGAAAATATAGTTCTGTCCAATCAGATTCCTTGGGAACTGTTTATCTGATTATCTAAATATTATCCTAGACACTGAAATAAGTAATTTTGAATTTAGAGATTGGAAGTAGAGGCTGATGTGTGGAAATGAGTAAGGCAACAAAACAAAAAACATATAGGCAATCGGGAAAGCAGAATAGGACCTGAGTCAAGAATGAAAAGATATAGAATAATGACATCCCTAGGTGACAAAACAAGTTAAAATTAAAAGTCAAGTTTGCCAGCTATCAAGTTTTTTAAATAATCATCCTTGAATATATTCATGTTTTAAGAACTTAGCAGGAAAAAGGTCCTTATACTCTAAGGAGACACACAAAGGCCTATGGAATTTTTTTTTTTAATGTTTTATTTATTTCTAGGAGAGAGAGAGAGAGACAGCGTGAGCAGGGGAGGGTCAGAGAGAGAGGGAGTCACAGACTGAAACAGCCTCCAGGCTCCGAGCCGGCAGTCAGCACAGAGCCCGACGCAGGGCTCGAACCCACGAACCGCGAGATCATGACCTTAGCGAAAGTCGGACGCTTAACCGACTAAACCACCCAGGCGCCCCAAGGCCTATGGAATTTGATTCAATTAAAATAGTGTGTTTGGACAAGGTTACAAAACAAATTATCTTGAATTTGAAAGCAGTACCAATCCTGACTCACCAAGATTCAGTCTTGCCTGAAGGCTATGTATATAAGACCATGTTTAAGATGGCAGCATACACAATAAGAAAAATAATTTATATATATATAT
The DNA here is from genome assembly GCF_008692635.1 of Crocuta crocuta. Lineage (NCBI taxonomy): Eukaryota > Metazoa > Chordata > Mammalia > Carnivora > Hyaenidae > Crocuta > Crocuta crocuta. Next base: position 1,594,844 of record NW_027531015.1, on the reverse strand, counting down.
ATAAACTGAAAGGATGGTTAATATGAATGAACACTTTTACTGGTAAATAGCAATGGATAAAATGTCACCAGCACACTGAAATATTAGCCTTTAATTATTATTGCATTTTCTTAGAATTTTTCTGAGGAATTATTTGAATAAACACTAGATAGGTCAGAAAAGATTTTAAATTTTAAATTATGTTAGTGGCTCACTGAAGAAATTCAAATGTAATGGACTGTTTTCTCAACAGAAGTGATTCACTCACAGGGATCCATTCACATTCTCTTGAGAACCAGTACTTGCAACAACTTAAGACAAAACCAAAATGGCTGGTCAGGACTGATGACAAATTCTCTAAGTTTGGAAACAGATGAAAATCACTGGTCATTACAAGGAAATATCTCTTAATTATGGCCTCAGTAACACAATACTATATAACCTGAATCTTCATCTTTGCAATTTGGTTTACAGTTCTGGCAGTCCCAGCACATCGAACCCTTTAATTCTGAAAAGAAATGCTATGATTTTCAAGAATAAACAAGTTGGAAAATTAGAGCAAAATGGGGAGTGAAAATGGGCCCTGCATACTACACTATTGCATCTAAACTTCCTTCACGTATAAGAGTAAGTTTGGAAAATGGAGAACAAAGTATATAATTTCTTAGACTCTTTGGAAAGATCAAGGATACTTGCAGCTTATCTCACTTTTCTCTGAAAGCCAGTGTTAAGACTGATACACAGGCTCCTTATGAGTAGCCTTTTGAGGACGAAAGCAAGACACAGAAGGGAACTGACTGAAATGGTGGAACAAGTACCATCTAAATGATATAAGAAAATTGCTTACACTTACCTTTACACTTTCAACACTAAATCAATTGTAATTCACCATAAATATTTCCTTCTTTCTAAGACATCCATTCTATTTTAGTTTTAGCTTTTATATTTTTTAAATAATTTGAGAAAAATCCTTGAAGAAAGTTTCAAATATTTCTCACTTAAAAATTATACAGATTTGTTCTTTCCAAAAAGATGAGTATACACACCAACACAAAATTTAAAATCTGTCTTTTCCAATGGAATAGAATTGAGAACTCAGAGCTGGACCCAAAGGTATACAGCCAACTAATCTTTGACAAAGCAGGAAAGAATATCCAATGGCCAAAAGACAGCCTTTTCAACAGATGGTGTTGGGAGAACTGGACAGCAACATGCAGAAGAATGAAACTAGATCATTTTCTCACACCATACACAAAAATAAACTCAAAATGGAATAAAGGACCTGGACGTGAGACAGGAAACAATCAAAACCCTAGAGGAGAAAGCAGGAAACAACCTCCTTGACCTCCACCGCAGCAATTTCTTACTTGACACATCCCCAAAAGCAAGGGAATCAAGAGCAAAAATAAACTATTGGGACCTCATCAAGATTAAAATCTTCTGCATGGCAAAGGAAAGAATCCACAAAATTAATAGGCAACCCATGGAATGGGAAAAGATATGACATATCAGACAAAGGGTTAATATCCAAAATCTATAAGGAACTCCCCAAACTCCAAAACTGCAAAACAAACAACCCAGTAAAGAAAT
>NW_027531015.1:1573389-1593251 GCF_008692635.1 Crocuta crocuta | reverse complement strand
ACTGATGGGTGTGGGGGGTGTGGGGGGTGTGGGGGGAGATGGGCATGGAGGAGGGCACTTGTGGGGATGAGCACTAGGTGTTACATGGAAACCAACTTGACAATAAGCTATTTGTGTAAAAAAATCATTAAAAAAACTGTCTTTTATTTTTTCTATTTTATTTTTATGTTATTTTAAAAAATTTAATTCCAGTATAGTTAAAATACAGTGTTATATTAATTTCAGGTGAACAATACAGTGGTCCAACAAGTCTCTATGTTACTCAGGGCTCATCAAGGCAATCTTCTTCATCTATTTCCACCCATCCTCCCACCCACTTCCCCTCTGGTAATCATCTGCTCTTTGTAGTTAAAAGAGTCTATTTTTTGGTATTTCTCTTCTTTCTTTTTTCATTTGTTTTATTCTTAAATTCCACATATGAAGAAAATAATATAGTATTTGTATTTCTCTGACTTTTTTTCACTTAGCATTATACACTCCAGATCCAACCATGTTGTTGCAAGTAGCAAAATTTCATTCTTTTTTATGGCTGAGTAATATTCCATTGAATATGCCATACTTTCTTTATCCATTCATCAATTGATGGACACTTGGGCTGCTTCCATTGTTTGGTTATTATAAGTAATGCTGCAGTAAAAATAGGGGTGCATAGATCCTTTTGAATTAATGTTTTTATATTCTTTGGTTAAATATACAGTAGTGGGATTACTGGACCATATAGTAATACTAGTTTTAATTTTTTGAGAAACCTCCATACTGTTTTCCACAACGGCTGCACCAGTTCGCATTCCCATCAAGAATGCAAGATGGCAAAGGAAACAATAAAACTAATAGGCAACTGATGGAATGGGAAAAGATAGTTGCAAATGCCATATCAGATAAAGGGCTGGTATCCAAAATCTATAAGGAACTCACCAAACTCAACTCCCAAAAAACAAACAATCCAGTGAAGAAATGGGCAGAAGACATGAACAGACACTTCTCCAAAGAGGACATCCAGATGGCCAACAGACACATGAAATGATGCTCAGCGTCCCTCATCACCAGAGAAATACAAATCAAAACCACACTGAGATATCACCTCATGTCGGTCAGAGTGGCTAAAATGAACAAATCAAGAGACCCTAGATGCTGGTGAGGATGTGGAGAAATGGGCACCCTCTTACACTGTTGGTGGGAATGTAAGCTGGTGCAGCTGCACTGGAAAACAGTGTGGAGGTTCCTCAAAAAATTAACAATAGAACTCCCCTATGACCCAGCAATAGCACTGCTAGGAATTTACCCAAGGGATACAGGAGTGTTGATGCATAGAGGCACACAGACCCCAATGTTCGTAGCAGCACTCTCAACAATAGCCAAAACATGGAAAGAGCCTAAGTGTCCATCAACAGACAAATGGATCATGAAGATGTGGTATATTTATACAACGGAATACTAGAATGAAACTTGGCCATTTGTAGCAACGTGGAGGGAACTTGAGGGTGTTATGCTGAGTGAAATAAGTCAGGCAGAAAAGGATAGATACCATATGTTGGCACATATAGGTGGATTAGGAGGAAGCTAACAGAGAACCATGAGGAGAAGAAGGGGAAAAATAGTTGGGGAGAGGGAGGGAGGCAAACCATGAGGGACTCTTGAATGCCGAGAACAAACTGAGGGCTGATGGGGGTAAGGGGGGTGATGGGCATGGGGAAGGGCACTTGTTGGGATAAGCACTGGGTGTTATATGGAAACTAACTTGACAATAAACTATTTAAGAAAAAAAAAAGAATGCAAGATGGTTCCTTTTTCTCAACATTTTCACCAACACTTGTTTCTAGTGTTTTTGATTTTAGCCATCCTAACAGGTATGAGGTGATATCTCATTTTGGTTTTGATTTGTATTTCCCTGATGATTAATGATGCTGAGAATCTTTTCATGTGTTTATTAACCACCAGTATGTCTTTTGGAAGAAATGTCTCTGCAGGTCTTCTGCCCATTTTAATTGGATTATTTGTTTTCTGAATGCTGAATTATATAACGTCCTTATATATTTTAGATATAAACCCTTTACTGAATATGTGACTTGCAATTATTCTCCCATTCAGGAGAATGTCTTTAATTTTATTTTATTTTATTTTTTGCTGTGCATAGGCTTTGTATTTTGATGTAGTCCCATAAGTTTATTTTTGCTTTTGTTTTCCTTGCCTCAAGAAACATTATCTAGAAAAATGATGCTACAACCAATGTCAGAAAAAATACTGTCTGTGCTCTCTTGCAGGAGTTTTATGGGTTCAGATTTCACATTTAGTTTCTTTATCCCTTTTGAGTTTATTTTTGTGTATTGTGTAAGAAAATGGTTCAGTTTCATTCTTTTGCATGTAGCTGTCCAATTTTCCCAACACCATTTGTTGAACAGACTGTCTTTTTGCATACTCTTGCCTTCTTTGTTGAAGATTAATCAACCATATAATCATGGATTTATTTCTGGACTCTCTCTTCTATTCCACTGATCTAGGTGTCTGTTTTTGTGCCAACACCATAGTGTTTTGATTACTACAGCTTTGTAGGATATTTTGAAATCTGGAATTGAGACACCTATAGTTTTGTTTTTCTTTTTCAAGGCTGCTTTGACTCTTTGGGGTCTTTATGATTCCACACAAATTTTAGGATTGCTTGTTCTAGTTCTGTGAAAAAATATTATCCATATTTTGATAGGGATTACTTTAAATCTGTATATTGCTTTGGGTAGTATGGACATTTAAAACAGTATTTGTTCTAATGCATGAGCATGGACCATCTTTCTATTTGTTTTGATCATCTTCACTTTCTTTCATCAATGTTTTATAGCTTTCAGAATACAGACCTTTCACCTCCTTGGTTAAGTTTATTCCTAGGTATTTTATTCTTTATGGTACAATTGTAAATGGGACTGTTTTCTTATTTTCTCTTTCTGTTACTTCATTATTAGTGTACAGAAATGCAACATATTTCTGTATACTGATTTAGTATCTTGTTACCTTACTGAATTCATTTACCAATTCTAGTACTCTGTGTGTGTGTGTGTGTGTGTGTGTGTGTGTGTGTGTGTGTGTGTGTGTCTATGTGTCTGTGAAGTTATTTAGGGACTTCTATATATAGTATCAGGTTATCTGCAAACATTGGAAGTTTTATTTCTTCCTTAGCAACGTAGATGACTTTTCTTCTTGTCTAATTGCTGTGGTTAGGACATCTATTCCTATGTTGAACAAAAGTGGTAAGAGTGGACATCCTTGTCTTGTCCTTAACATTAGGGGAAAAGCTCTTAGCTTTTCACCATTGAGAATGATGTTGTCTGTGGATTTCTCAAATATGGACTTCATTATGTTGAGGTTATGTTCTCTCTAAACCTACTTTGTTGAGGTTTTTTTTTTTTTTTTTATCATGAATGGATGTTGTACTTTGTCAAATGTTTTATTTTATCTGCATGTATTGAAATGATCATGTTTTTCATTCTTTCACTTGTTGAAGTGATGTATCACATTGATTGAGCTGTGAATATTGAACCACCCTGGCATCTTGGGAATAAATCCCACGTAATTGTAGTGATCAATACTTGCTTGAGTATTTTTGTACCTATACTCATTAGTGATATTGACCTGTACTTCTCTTTTTTTGTAGTGTTTTTATCTGGTTTGGGGATCAGGGTAATCATGGCCTCACAGAATGAATTGGGAAGTTTTCCTTCCTCTGCTATGTTTTGGAATATTTTGAAAGATTAGGTCTTAACTCTTCTGCAAATGTTTGTTCAAATTCACCTGTGAAGCTGTCTGGTCCTAGATTTTTGTTGTTGGGAATTTCTGATTACTGATCCAATCTCACTGGTGGTAACTGGTCTGTTTTGAAATTTTCTGTTTCTTCCTGGTTCAATTTTGGGAGGTTTCTAAAGTAGCTTTTCCATTTCTTTGAGGTTTTCTAAATTGTTGTAAAATTAATTTTTCATAATCTCTTAAAATCCTTTGTATTTCTGTAGTGTCAGTTGTTATTTCTCCTTTTTTGTATCTAGTTTTGAGTCCTCTTTTTTGTTTCGTTGGGTTTTTTGTTGTTGTTGTTGTTGTTGTTTTTGGATGAATCTGGCTAAAGGTTTATCCATATTATTGATCTTTTCAAAAAATCAGCTCCTAATTTCACTGACCTTTCCTATTGTTTAGTTTCTATTTTGCTTATTTCTGGTCTAATCTTTATTACTTTTTCCTTCTACTCACTTTTGGTTTTGTTTGTTTTGTCAGCTCTTTTAGGTTAGGTCGTTTGAGATTTTTCTTGCTTCTTGAGGTAAACCGGTATTGCTATGAACTTCACTCTTAGAACAACTTTTGCTGCACCCAAAGATTTTGGACCATTATGTTTCCATTTTCATTTGTCTCCACATATTTTTTGATTTGCTTATTGATTTCCTGGTTGATCCATTCAGTGGGTAGTATCCTGTTATTTAACCTCCATGGATTTGTGTTCTTCCCAGATTTTTTCTTGTGGTTGATTTCTAGTTTCAAAGCATTATGGTCAGAAAAGATGCATGGATGACTGACCTTTCTGAATTTGTTGAGACTAGATTTGTGGCCTATATGTGTTATTTTCTGGAGAATGTGCTTGACTACTGACTAGTTCCTTTGTGTTTGTTATTAATGTACTTGGATGTTGTTGTATTAGCTGCATATGTATTAAGTTATTATATCTTGTTGAATTTTCCCCTTTATAATTATAGAGTATACTTCTTTTTCTCTTGTTACAATCTGTTTTAAAGTCTACTTTTTCTAAGTATTGCTACCCTGGCTTTCTTTTGACATCCACTTATATGACAAATGCTTCTCCATCTCTTCGCTTTCATTCTGCATGTGTCTTCAGGTCTGAAATGAGTCTGTTGTATGCAGCATATAGATGAATTTTGCTTTTTTAATCATTCCATCATCCTATGTCTTCTGACTGGAGCATTTAGTCCATTTACATTCAAAGTAATTACTGATAGGTATGTGCTTACTGCCATTCTGTCATTTGTTTTAAGGTTGTTTGTGGTTCTTCTTTGTTCCTTCTCTTGCTCCCTTCTCTCATGTATAGTTGGCTTTTTATGGTGATATATTTGGATTCCTTTCTCTTTACTTTTTGCATATCTATTACTAGTTTTTGATATGTGGTTGACCATTCAGTTTGTATATAACATCTTCTGCATGTGGCAGTCTATATTAAATTGATGATCACTTAAGTCTGAACCCATTCTTTACTCTTCTTCCCACCATGTTTTTGGTATATGATGTCATTTTTTACATCCTTCTATTTTGTGAGTCCCTTGACTGATTTTTATAGCTATACTTATTTTTACTCCTTTTGTGCTTCCTCCTTTTCTTACTCCTACTTATTGTCTTTCCTTTCCACTCAAAGAGTTCTGTGTAACATTTCTTTAAGGCTGATTTAATGGTCATTAATTTCTTTAACTTTTGTTTGGGAACCTCTTAATCTCTCCCATTCTGAATGATAGCAGTGCTGGAGAGAGTATTCTTGGTTGCAGTTTTTGTTTTTTTGCTGTTTTTTTCCCTCCCCTTTAGCATTTAAAATATATCATGACACTCCCTTACGGCCTGCAAAATTTCTACTGAAAACTCAACTGACAGCATTCAGGGTTTCCTTTGTATGTTACTGTTTTCTCTTCTTGCTTTAAAAATTCTCCTTTTTGCCATTTTAATTACTATACGTATTGGCTTGGATCTCCTTGGACTGACTTTGTTGGGGGCTCTCTGCCTCCTGGATATGGATTTGTTCCCTTTCCCAGATTCAGGAAGTTTTTAGCTATTATTTCTTCAAATAAATTCTCCGCTCCCTTTTCCTTCTCTTCTCCTTCTGAGATCCCTAAAATGTGAATGTTATTACACTTGATAGAGCTGCTAAGTTCCCTAAGTTTAACTTCATTTTGTATATTTTTTTCTCTCACCTGTTGAGATTGATTGCTTTCTATTAACTCTGTCTTCAAGGTTGCTGATGCATTTTACTACTCTCCCTTGTCTACTATTTACTCCATCTAGTGTATTTTTATAATTCATTTTTTAAGTATTTTCTTTTTAATTTTTTTAATGTTTATTTATTTTTGAAGGAGAGACAGAGTGTGAGCAGGGGGAAGGAGCAGAGAGAGAGGGAGACACAGAATCTGGAGCAGGCTCCGAGCTCTAAGCTGTCAGCACAGAGCCCCATGTGGGGCTTGAACACACGAGCCAAAATCATGACCTGAGCTGAAGTCAGATGTCCAACCAACCGAGCTACAATTGTAAGAAAGCAATCAAGGGCCTGGCCTTGGTGGATAGTTGAGAGACTATATAGGACAGGGACTTCAAAGGGTGATACCTTTAGTAAGTAACCTCAGTCAAACCTAGCCTACAGTCAAAACTGTAGGGATATGCACCATGGCCTTAGCTCATAGTGAAAGAGAAATAGATGGGGGATAAAAAGTAACTTCAAATAGAAATGAGAATTATGAATCTTAAATAAGATTACCCACATAGCTCAAAAAAACTCAGCTAAAATTTTAGTTTAAAGTTGTCCTGGACACCCCAATAGCAATGAGCATAGTTAGTGTGCAGAACTTAGCTTCTAAATACCATTCTCCACCAAAAGGAATCAGAGACCATTGGACTGATTTCAGGATTGCACAGGCAAAGTATAATATTGGTTCAGAACATCTATCTCATGCCAGAAAGAAAGTATAGAAGAATGATGGAGGTATAGGAAAAAGGTACAGGAGCTTGAGGTGATCCATTGGACTGACTGGGACAGTTTGAGGATCTAGATAAATAATGATAGCCAAGTATCAAAAAAATCAATGAAACAAATAAGAATCCATAAGTCTATAGTGATAAACATAAGGAAAAGGCGCGAATCTCTTCTTTAGAGTAGAAAGCCAATCAATACGTACAGAAAAAAATGTAGCAATGAGAAACATCACCATTTGGCAACCACTGTAAAAATAATTTGTTTAGGTGAGAAACAGCAACGAATTCTTAAATTAGTGGTGAAAGTCTAAGTAACTGAGATATTCATATAGGATCAAAGTATATCTCAACAAGATAATTATAAAACATAATGGAAAAACAGTACCTTTGCAGTAAAGAAACCTGAAAGCCATCCCCTTAACCAAGTGATCAAATCTAACATCACCAATAATGGTACAAATCAGTCATGTGCACATGTATCACAAATCAGTCTTCTCATGTGATAAGGGAAAAATATTGCATCTGTGGCATTACTATCAAAACATATAACCTGAATCTCCTCATAAATAAACATCACAAAAACCTTAACTGAGGGACATTCTACAAAATAATTGTCATATACTCTTGAAGTATGCTAAAATCATGAAGGACAGTCTGAGGAACTTCTTCATATTAAAGGAGAACAAAGACATATTACAGCTAATGTTGCATATGATACTGCATTTTCTTTTTTACAGAGAATATTATAGGGTAATTAACAAAAGGTGAATAGGATCTATAGATTATATAACAGCATTGGGTCAGCATTAGTTTCCTGATTTTGATCAATGAATTGTGATTTTTTGTAAGAGAATGGCTTTGGTTTTGAGGGAACACACATTCAACTATTTACAGCAAAGGCATCATATATATAAGATCCTTTTAAATGGTTCAGAAAAAAATTTAGAAATACAAGTAGAGAGAAAGTAATAAGCTGAGTGTGAAAATGTTAACACCTGGTGAACCTGGGTTAAAAACCTAAGGAAACGGATTACAAAATTACATAACTGTTGTGTGCATTTAAAATGATGTCATAAATGAAAACTTTTTCAAAAAATATGGTTTTTCAGGTAATAGTGTCTCCAGGTCCCTTACAGAAAAAAATACAAACTCTCTGTAATAGAAAAATATTGTAAGTTCAAACCTCAAAAATAAACTTCCAACACACATGAGCTAAAAATAAAAAGTGACACACACTCACACACAAAAACAGAGGACATATACACTATCAGAGCACCAGTTGTTACAAGACATATAGAATCACATCTATAAAGACTGAATATACTGGAAATTTTTTGAAGCTGAATATAAATGACTATATTTAATTCACTTAAAGAAACAATGTAACTGAAAGCCCAATAGTAAAACAAAATAAGATACAATGACTACTGAAAACTAAGGCAGAAGTTCCTAATTATGATTTAAAAAACAAAAACAAAAACAAAAACAAAACACTATAAAAATACACATAGTAGAGAAGAAAGGTTAAGGTCCTGGACTTTCATGTTAGACAATCTGTTTCCATCACTTACTTGTAATATAATCTTGATCTAATTATTTCACCCTCCTGTGCCTCACTTTCTGTAACTGTAGACAAGGATTAAGAGTACCTCATAAACTATGCATATGATTGGTATAAGAATTAAATGATTGGATTAATAAATATAAATAATTTAGAACAATATCAGTACATTAACAAATCCTCAATTAATGGTGGTGGTAGTATTTTTCAGAAATATATCCATACCCAAACTTCTTATAGTCTCTTATTATCAGAGATCAATTATTATTATCAGTGTTATTAAAATAAGAAATTAAAACTTAGTAATTTGTGTGGTAAGCAGAAGCTCTCTGCATCTGCTCAAAAACCTTCTTACCTAATATTTTTCTTTCTCACAACTGAAATAGTCTAGGGTATTCTTCCTACACTACTTCTACTCTTCAATCTACTCAGGCTGCCTTATCCAACAAGAGCCTTTCCTCATTCTGAGCCTCCATAATGTTACTCATTGAAATACTGAATTAGCAGCCTTAATCCAATGTATACTGTATAACTGAACATAAGAACTAGAAAGGATCTTAAAGATCATCTAGTATGCTTGTTCTCGAAGAGTAGAATGCCTACAAAAACCAGAAACATTTTTAGATGATACATAGGTCATCTAAATAAGTAACATTAAAATTTTATTCACTTTTCAATTTTCCAATTACCACAGGATCATTTTTAAATTTCTCTTTTAGAGATTATTTCAAATTCACATTAAAGTTGTAAGAATAAGAACAATACAGAGAACTCCCACATAACCTTTACTCAAGTTCACCTATTATTAACATTTTACCCTTTCTGCCTTGTTCTTGTGCTCTGTGGTTCTGCTTCTCAGGCAAGAAGGCACCTAACACTTGCTAATCTTGCTTTGCTTTGAGCCCTCTGCAAAGATTACACTTAACTTTCATTTAGTAGCACTGTTTTGTTTTTCATTGTATTTATTTTTACTGTTGTTTTTACTTATTACAAGTGTTCCTTTTAGAGAGATATAAATTACCCTTACACGTTAAATTTATCTAAGTGTTTAAAATATCAGTTGAAGGAAAATATAAAGTAAACTGTAGTAAGGTGATACATGAGTATGGCAAATTCATGATTATGCACAGGGAAAAATAAAATTTAGAAAACACTCAACTAGTACAGGTATATCTTTTTTAAAAAATAAGCTGCTGTGTGGACAAGAGTAATATACACAGATGTGTAGCCCAGTCTGGCGCTTATGCTAAGTAAATGAGTTAGAACTAAGAATTAAGGTTTCCTTTAGGCCAATGCTCTTTCAATTTCTTTATGGAGGAAGTATCACGAAAGTCTTAGTTTTCCAATACATGATTGTATCTGCCATGGCAGGCTAAATATCACTGGCCCATAGCATTACATCTGCTATGCTCCCACATCCTCCTCCTAACCTAACTTTTACTCTCCTGTTCTGGGTGCCCAGCAAGTCAACTGAGTCTGTTCCTATGCTACCTCTTTCCTGCCTCTCTTCTATTCAATAAGTATTTACTGAGGATTTAATATGGCCAGGAGATTAATAAGCACAATGATAAGTCAGGGAATAAAAACAATTAAAAACTCCTGAATCAATAATTCTAGCTTAATAATTATTTAATATTAAAATAATGTGATATAAATATTATTTAAACCAATAAGATATGACTATTAAATGAACATGACTATTTCTGTAAATACAAGGCAAATAAATGCTTAAGAAAATTCAATAAATGTGAATTAAACTAACTATTTTGGTATAAGCAGAACATCTGTAAAAGAATAGGGAAACTTAGGGTGCCCTAAGCTCTCACTATATAAAAATCAAAATACATTGAAATCAATACAATGAGATTTAGATAAGAGATAGCATAGAACTCCAATCAGTATATTCTCAAAGAAACTCATTTGCCCTGAAACAAACGAATAGCAAATTAATAACATTGAAATGTCTATGTTAAAGAAAAATCATTAAACTTTATATAAAATATTTTAATAATTCCTCATTTCATTTTTTCAATTAACTACTAACTATTGGTTACCAACCAGTAGTTACCTGGAAATCCTGACACATTAAAAATTGCTGGTCAGACAGCCAAATGGTAGAACCACTGTAGAAAAAAATAAGGCAATATCTACCAAAATTAAAAAACATTTACACTTTAACACAGTATTCCCAGTTTAAGACAAACTCACACAACTACAAAATATCAGTTGGATAAGGTTGTCAGTAAATGGCAAAAGACTGGTGACAGTCTAAGCGTCCCTTGATAGGGGACTAGTTCTGTGCTTACGCAGCCTACAAAACGATGAGGAAAATACCCATTTATTGAGAAAGAATGATCTCCAAGATAAGGTGCTAAATGTAAAAAGCAAAGCACTTAACAGCATATGGATAGATCACTACATCTTGTATGGGAATATGGGAATTGGAAACAATAAATGGGGAACAATATATAAATATACATATTTGCTTGTATTAGAAACAACATTGGAAGAAGGAAGAGACTAAGAAAACTAAGGTGAGGGAGACAAGACTGGGATGCATAAATGGGAGTAAGGTATCACCATGTATATCTTTCTACAGATTTGATCTTTTAATCATCTACTATAGACTACCTATTCAAACTATCTAAACAAAATCTTTAGAAATAAAAAATAACAACTAAAAGAATACATAGAATAACATTGAAATTTATTACTTTGCTTTCTGTTAGCAGTGGAACAACTTATTTTATACATTACAGTCTCTAATTGATCATCGAACTTAACATGTTTCACCTCTAGCTAAGATTCAAATTCTTCTCTGAATTTTTTCCTATACTAACATAGCTGTGGCTGGTCTATTTATTTAAAAAAACAAAACAAACAAAAACTCTAAGAGGACTTTTGGTGGTGAAAGAATGCAGATTTCCTGTCTGTTCCGCCAAACAGACAACTTCTTAAACACATAAACAAAGGTTAAATGATTTGCTATGATGCTTGACTTCAAGCGGCATTTTTTTCACCCTTTTTTTACAGAAAGCAAGACTTTTTCCACAGCATGCATTCAGTCATTAGTGGGGTGTGGGTGGTGTGGTACACATCATGACTGTTTAAAAAATAAGATCAACTGCAATCTCCACATTCAATGCAATCTGTATCAAAAACACCACCAGTATTTTTCATAGAACTAGAATAATCTTAAAATTTAAATAAACCATAAAAGACCTCAACTAGCCAAGGCAATTTTTAAAAGGAAAAAGCAAAGCTGCAGGAATCACAATTCTGGAATTTAAGCAATATTACAAAGCTGTAGTTATCAACACAGTATGATATTGGCACAAATGTATAGATCAATGGAAAAGAAAACAGAACTCAGGAATGAACCCAAAAATATACGGTCAACTAATCTTAGACAAAGCAGGAAAGAATATCCAATGGGAAAAGACAGTCTCTTCAACAAATGGTGTTGGGAAAACTGGACAGTGACAGGCAGAAGAATGAAACTGGATCAGTTTCTTATGCCATAAACAAAATTAGGAGGAAAGACTTAAATATGACACAGGAAACCATCAAAATCCTATAGGAGAACACCTCTTTGACATCACCTTGTGGCACCTTCTTACCAGACAGGTCTCTGGAGGCAAAGGAAACAAAAGCAATAATGAACTACTGGGATTTCATCAAGATAAAAAGCTTCTGCACAGAGAACGAAACAATCAACAAAACTAAAAGAAGATATTTGCAAATGGCATCCCAGATAAAAGATTAGTATCTAAAATATATAAAGAACTTCTCAAACTCAACACCCAAAAATCAAATAAACCAGTAAAGAAATGGGCAGAAGACATCAATAGACATTTTTCCAAAGAAGACATACAAACGACTAATAGACACATGAAGATGCTCAACATCACTCATTGTCAGAGAAATACAAATCAAAACTACTATGAGGTACCACCTCATATCTGTCAGAATGGCTAGAATTAGCGATACATGAAAGAAGAGATGTTGGGAAGGATGTGGAGAAAGGGGAAACTTCTTGCACTGCTGGTAGGAATGAAAACTGGTACAGCTACTCTGGAAAAGTACAGAGGTTCCTCAAAAAGTTAAAAATAGAACTATTCTAGGATCTTAGCAATTGCACTACTAGGTATTTACCCAAAGGACACAAAAAATACTGATTTGAAGGGGCACATGCACCCTAATGTTTACAGCAACATTATCAACAAAAGCCAAATTATGGAAATGTCCACTGACTGATGAATGGATAAAGAAGATGTGGTATATATATGCAATGGAATATTACTCAGCCATAAAAAAGAATGAAATTCTTTGCCATTTGCCATAACATGGATGGAGCTAGAATGCATTATGCTAAATAAAATAATTCAGATAAAGACAAATACCGTATGATTTCATTCATATATCAAGTTTAAGAAACAAAACAGATGAGGGACATTAGAGTGGCCCAATTGGTTAAACCTCCAACCCTTGATTTTGGCTTAGGTCATGATCTCACAGTTCATGAGTTTGAGTGCTAGGTCCGGCTCCACGCTGACAGTGTGGAGCCTGCTTGTGATTCTCTCTCTACTTCTTTCTCAGCTCCTCCCACTCTTAGTCTCCATCCCTTCCTCCCTCCCTCTTTCTCTCTCTCTCAAAAATAAATAAATAAACATTAAAAAAAAGGAAACAAAACAGATGAACATAGGGGAAGGGAGAAAAGAGAGGGAGGAAAACCATAAAAGATTCTTAACTATAGAGAACAAACTGAGGGTTGCTGGAGGGGATGCGAGTGGGGGATGCGCTAAATGGGTGGAAGGTATTAAGGAGGGTATTTGTGATGAGTACTGGGTGTTACACGGAAGTGATGAGTCACTACATTCTACTCCTGAAACCAGTATTACACTATATGTTAACTAGAATTTAAATAAAAAGTTGAAACAAAAAATAAGAGCAATTACAATTATTTTTAATATAGTGAGTTTAAGAATATCACTTACATTTAGTCCCTAATGTCTGTTTTTGTTTTAGCACAATGGATGAAATAGTATTAAATCTCTTGAGGCTATATATTCTACCCCATGTACTACTTCCAGGAACCTCAATGGTTGTTTTGGGCATGCCATGGATATCAGGCCAGGTTCCCAAATCCTAAACCTCTGGAAGGCAATGTAAAACAAATACTTTTTGTCAGTCTCTAACTTTCCTACCACCACTAAGTTACTAGTGTGCTTGTATTTATACATGTGTGGTTACACATACTTCTTTTGACTGCAAACTACTATGTTTGAGTAGACAGTGATAAAATGAATGGAAGTACTGTTGTACTCCACGTGAGAAATGAACAACAGCATGACTATTCCTTACACTGAGGACTGGCAATGAATTAAAGATTGGACAATTGTTTTAATTCATCTAAAAAAAATTAGTGTCACTACAAATTACCAAACACCCATCTGACAAGATACTAGATATTAGCAAACACCCATCTGACAAGTTTAAAACAACAACCTGACTTTCCAGACATACTAACAGGCTTAGACAAAAAATAAATTACCAACAGTCACATCTAAGAACTGAATCCAGAGCTTCAGGTTACTGAATATTTCACCAAAATAATTAATTTTACATATAATGATTACTCTTTTTTAAAATTTTTTAAACATTTTTTCATTTTTTGAGAGGGAGACAGTGTGAGTAGGAGAGGGGCGGAGAGAGAGGGAGACACATAATTCGAAGCAGGCTCCAGATTCTGAGTTGTCAGCACAGAGCCCGATGTGGGGCTTGAACCCACAACTGTGAAATGATGACCTGAGCCGAAGTCGGACGCTTAACTGACTGAGCCACCCAGGTGCCCCTAATGATTACTCTTTACTTATTAAATGATTCAATTCACCAACATAGAAATAATTCTATATAATCCTATCTTCTACAAAGTAGAATTTCCCTTTACTATTTGTGAAGGTAGAAAACACTAAATTTCTCATGTCCTTCTATCATGAAATAAGACTATTTTCCATTTCTCTGTATCATGAGAGCACCATATTGTCTCCATGAACATTCTTCAAAGAATGTTTGTGTATATCATGTTCATAAATCCCCAAGTCAACATTTAAAGCCTCTTTTTTCTCTTATTAGTAATGCAAAGAAACCAAATAAACTCTCCCTATAAACACTGTAAACATCAGCGGGGCTATTCATTTGGGAAAATTCCCATCAAGATAAAAATCCATGCTTTGAGAGCAGGGTTTCTCAACTTCAATGCTACTGACTTCAGGGCTACAGAATACTTTGTTGTCAGAGCTCTCCTGTACACAGCTTAGGGCGTTGAGCAGTATCTATGGCCTCTACCTCCTGGAGCCCAATACCACTCATCCATTTGCAACAACGAAAAATGTCTTCAGATATTGCCAAACATCAGGGTGTGGAGTGGGGAGAAAAATCGTCAGGTTGAGAACCACAGAAGGTTATAAAACCCTTATTAGCAGAAATCTTTAAGAAAAGAATAGATAATCAGCTTCCTGAATAGTTCAGACATTCACTGCTTGATGAGGAAGCTGGTTTACACTGGTTCTATTTGGGTGACAGAATCTTCTCAGGTTTTTTCCTGTTGTTCTTGTTCTTTGTTCTTGTAATTCTATCCTCCTAAACCTTCATAAAGAATCAAAATTCTTATAAATTTTTCTTTAAGAACTGCCTTCAAAAATGGCTTGAATTACCAGTATTCTCATGATTGTAAGTGTTCAAATCAGGCTCAAAGTTGGGGGCTGTGAGATCCTATATATGGAAATTAAAATTGAAGTCCAGGTGATTAGCAATTTAATTACTGATACACCTGTTTGATCCATCAGCACAATCACTCTCCTCAAAGGTTGAACTGGTGAGGATTTTGTAAGCTATTAAAAACTGTTTATAGCCAGACTCTTTTAACTGGACATGAGGCTGCAGTATACTAAAGGCTATCACTAATGCAGAGGGAAGTTTTAATCCCTGTGGAGATTGTCTGGGTAAGTGAGCAAAGACTCTAGCTGACAACACAGATAATACAATTCAGTTCCAGGCCAAAGCACTGTATTTGTTTTTGTTGTTTTTCTCCTATCCTATCAGCAGTCTGTCTCCATGGATTTGTCTGGGAAAATGATAAATAGTAAAGCAAGCAACCCTCTCCATGCATCTTAATCATCTTCCTAGCAAAGACCCCAAGCAAAGCTTTAGAAGGACCATCTTCTAAAATGTACATTTATATGTATAGTAAGTTACTCACAACCAATGAATATAAATGTAATAAAATGCACAAAGAGATAAGTATTTATACAGAGCCTTAATTCCTTGAAGTTCAGAACACATTAAAGAAAAAATTACTATCATCAAATATTTATAAATATGTTGAACAGAAAGTATAAATATGTGAATGACTTCCCATCAGCCCCTGGTAACTAAATTACAGTAAATTAGCTACAAACCAGATTTGACCACCAAAGACCATTTACACATAAACCATTTGAAATCTAATATTCAAATTATACTCTAAATCCAAGAAAAAAAAATCTAAAGATACTATACAAGTATTAACTTCTTCAAAAGCAAATAGCAAATTCCTTCTGCAAAATAAAAATATCAAGAAAATAAAACATAGGAAAAATCTAAACCGAGTTTATGTGCCCTGTGGACACTTGTGGAAGGACCTTTGAAACACTGGAAACAAATGAAAAAATGTTACTGCTTGGGAACCAGGTAAAGAAGAATTTTAAAAATTCACTATTCCTGGGGTGCCTGGGTGGCCTAGTTCGTTAAGTGGCCAACTGTGGATTTCAGCTCAGGTCACGATCTCACAGTTTGTGGGATGGAGTCCCATGTCAAGGTCTGCGCTGATAGCACAGAATCTGCTTGGGATTCTCATTCTCTCTCTGTCCCTCTCCCGCCCACTCGCTCTTTCTCAAAATATATAAACTTAAAAAAATTAAATACATAAACTAAAAACCTTTTTTTAAATTCACTATTCCCTATTTAAGTTTCTATCCTCCTCATTTTGTACCTTTAGTCAACCATTCAAACAAAAGGATCCCACATCACTGTTCTCTCTGATGGAAGAGAAACTAAAATTTGAATGATGGAAATAATTTAAGTTTCACAGGACTTAAATGAATAATAAATTCAGACTATGAAAAAAATCATATCCTTAAGCCAAGAACTATATTCGGGCAGTATTACTGTCTGATACGAAGAGCACCATTGTGAAAGACTCTAACATTAACTAAAAGAGGATTGCACCCCTGCCTGAATTTTAATCTCAGTGATCTGAGGAACATATAAAACAAACAAAAATTAACAATTTAGCTTATCATGTTTTTTCTTTATCTCATTGATCTTTAGGAGGGCTGTATAATTTCTTTTTGGCAATTATAGAAAATAGCAAAACACTAACATTAAGATACCTTTTAATGTAATGTTTTCAAAACCAAGGAGAAGGATCTTCCATTCAAAGGGAGATTCTAAATAATTTTGGACCCAAATTCATTGATTGATTGATTCATTCATTCATTCATTCATTCATTCATTTGGTCAGTGACATATCATGTAACACATATAAACTAATGGCAATCTTTGGTATTAATGAACAGTATTCATAAGTCTTTGTATTATAATTATAACAAGAACATTTATATCATGTTTAAATATGTGCAAAACATCTTTACTATATATTATAATCAACGTTTGACTCTTCCCTGGCTTTATAATCTACTAAAAAGGTAGGAATGGGAGGCAACCCTAGGAAGTCACTTCAAAGTTACAGAATTAAATACAATACTAAAAGTTAAATTTCCTAATTATTAAAGACTAGTGATCTTTTTCATAAGCCACTACAAGATTTTGATATAAAACCTTTATCAGAAATGCTTCTTCCTTCACTGGCCTGTGGCTTCTCAGTCTTTCATCAAATGAAAAGCTCAATGAGCCCTTCTTATGGTCTTATTAAAAGTAAAATCTGGGGGCGCCTGGGGGCGTCGGTTAAGTGTCCTACTGCAGCTCAGATCATGATCTCACAGTTCGTGGGTTCGAGCCCCGCGTCAGGCTCTGTGCTCACAGCCAGCTCAGAGCCTGGAGCCTGTTTCAGATTCTGTGTCTCCCTCTCTTTGATCCTCCCCTGCTCACACTGTCTCTCTCTCAGAAATAAATAAAAAAACATAAAAAAAAAAAAGTCTGTAGGCTATCCACAAATTTAGGATAATATCAAATTCTAGACTAAATCAGAATTCAAGGGTTCATAGGTCATATAATCTCAAATCATGGTGAAGACAGTTTCTTACTACTTTAAAAAAGTAAAAGATTAAATGAAGCAAATTTTTCATTCTTAGAAATTAAACATCTGAATTTAGAAGAACTAGAAGAGAATCTTATGTAAAGTGCTGAAGAATGAAGTTATCTCAATTTCCTGGACAATATGGCATGCTAATCCTGATTAATGATATGAACAAAATAGATTATAGTGATAAAAGTACCACATAATATCCCAGTCACTTCATCAATCAATTTATATAATAATGATGTTCTTGGTGTAATTCTTTTATGTACAAAACTCTTATTTAAAAACTTTTGAATCATTAAATATTTTAAACAAAAACAAACTTAAAGAATCAGGTTGGTGATTATATGCATGTATATAAGTAGCTTTACAGGGCCTAATAAATATTATAGGAACGAGAATGGTAAAATGAAAGAATATATGTCAGCTTTAAACCAGGCAGCAATGGTTTTAACTTTAAAATGACAAAGAGGTATTTATCCCTCTCATGTACTATTTGCTGGAATTAGGAAACTGTTTTATATAACACTCTCCTCAGGTTATTTAGAGGTACACTACATTATGAAACTTTAAATTTTATTTTATTTTTTAATAGATTTTTTAAAGTTTACTTATTTTGAGAGAGAGCAAGTAGGGAAGGGGCAGTGAGAAGGAGAGACAGGATCCCAAGTAGCCTCATGCTGTCAGCACAGAGCCAGATGTTGGGCTCAATCACACAAACTGTGAGATCATGACCTGAGCTGAGATCAAGAGTTAGACACTTAACTGACTAAGCCACCCAGGTGCCCCTGAAAATTTGAATTTTCAAACTATGTAGTATAGAACAAATACTGTTAAAGTGTCCATAACACCCAAAGAAATCTACAGATTTAATGCAATTCCTATCAAGTACCAACAGCATTTTCCCAGAACCAGAACAAATAATCAAAAAATTCATACAAAACCACAAAAGACCCCAAATAGACGAGCAGAGAAAAACAAAACTGGAGGTATCACAACTCCAGACTTCAACTCATAGTGCAAAGGTGTGGTAATCAAAACAGTATGATACTGGCACAAAAACAGACACATAAGTCAATAGAACAGAATAGAGATCTCAGAAATAAACTCTTAATAATATGGTCAATTAATCTTCAACAAAGGAGGCAAGAATATGCTATGAGAAAAAGTCTCTTCAACAAATGATGTTGGGAAAACTGGACAGCTACATGCAAAAGAATGACATTGGACCGCTTTCTTACACCAAAGAGAAAAATAAACTCAAAATGGATTAAGGACTTAAATGTGAGACCTGAAGCCATAAAACTCCTAGAAGAGAGCAAGGGCAGTAATTTTCAGTAATTTTTCTAACACTGGCTATTGCAACATTTTTCTAATAGGTCTCCTGAGGCAGAGGAGACAAAAGTAAAAAATAAACTTAAGGGACTACACCAAAATAAAAAGCTTCTGTGCAGCCAAGAAAACAATTAGCAAAACTAAAGAGAACCTATTGAATAGAAGATATTCACAAATGGCACACTTGAATACATAAAGGACTTACAAACTCAACACTCAAAAACCAAATAATCCAATTAAAGTGGGCAGAAGACATGAAGAGACATTTCTTTAAAGAAAATATACAGATGGGCAACAGACACATGAAAAAATGCTCAACATCTTAATCATTAGGAAAATAACAAATCAAAACCACAATGAGATATCACTTCACACCTATCAGAATGGCTAAAATCAAAAACATAAGAAACAAGTGTTGGTGAGGATGCTGAGAATAAGGAACCCTCTTGCATTGTTGGTGGGAATGCAAACTGTTGCAGCCACTGTGGAAAACAGTATGGAGGTTGAGGTTCCTTAGAAATTAAAAATAGAATTACCTGGGATGCCTGGGTGGCTCAGTCAGTTAATGCCTAACTTCAGCTCAGGTCATGATCTTATGGTTCGTGAGTTCAAGTCATGAGCTGGGCTCTGTGCAGACAGCTCAGAGCGTAGAGCCTACTTCAGGTTCTCTGTCTCCCTCTCTTTCTGCCCCTCCCATGCTCATGCTCTGTCTCTCTCAAAAATAAACATTAAAAATTTTTTTTTAAAAAACAGAATTACCACATAATCCATTAATCCCACTACTGAGTATTTACCCAAAGAACACAAAAACACTAATTCAAAAAGATATATGCACCCCTATGTTTACTGCAGCATTATTTATAAGAGCCAAATTATGGAAGCAAAGTATCCATTGATAGGTGAATGCATAAGATGTGATACACACACACACACACACACACACACACACACACA
>NW_027531015.1:1559476-1573367 GCF_008692635.1 Crocuta crocuta | reverse complement strand
CACACCCCCACACACACAAACACACAATTCAAGCCATAAAAAGGAATGAAATCTTGCCATTTATAACAACTTGGCTGGATCAAGAGGGTATAATGCTAAGTGAAACAAGTTAGAGAAAGACAAATACTATATGATTCACTCATATGTAGAATTTCAGAAACCAAACAAATGAGTAACAACAAAAAAAAGACACAAACCAAAAAACAAACTAACTATAGAGAACTGATGGTTACCAGAGGGGAGGTGGATGGGGGTGGGGTGAAATAGTTGAAGGGGATTAAGAGTATACTTATCTTGATGAACACTGAGTAATGTATAGAACTGCTGAATCACTATATATTGTACAACTAACTGAAACTAATATAGCACCGTATGTTAACTCTACTGGAATTAAAATAAAATTTAAAAAATCAGTAAATAAGTAATAAAATAAAACAATGGTAAAAAAATAAAAAAAGAACAGCTATATAGTATAGATGCTATAAAATGTAAAATTTTTAACAAATAGAGATAAAAAATATAGTCATTTGGTAGCACATCATGACAATACGTGAGAAACTGACATGCCCGTAGGATAAAAAATTAGGTATCTGGAGGAACAGGAAACACTGACTTACAATACTGTCTTTAAGATTTTACAGTTCCATGGGGCACCTGGGTGGCTTAGTCGGTTAAGCGTCCGACTTTCGCTTAGGTCATGATCTCGCGGTTCGAGGGTTCAAGCCTCGCGTCGGGCTCTGTGCTGACTGCCAGCTCAGAGCCTTGAGCCTGTTTCAGTCTGTCACTCCCTCTCTCTCTGACCCTCCCCTGCTCACACTGTCTCTCTCTCTCTCCTAGAAATAAATAAAACATTAAAAAAAAAAATTAAAAAAAAAAAGATTTTACAGTTCCTGAACCATGACAAGGTGCTGAATCTCTCTGTACAGCAATTTTCTGATCTCCAAAACATAAGCAGAAATACTACTTTGCAGGGTCATTAGAATTACAGAGTATGTATGCTTGCTCCATTAAAAGTGGTAATAATTATTATTAGCTAAATTTCTGGATTTTTGATTCCCTTCATGTATTCAATTTTGTATCTTATTTTTTTCCTTTGATATAATGCCTAAGAAAAAAATCCAGCAATTAAATGCATAAAAGCACATAGTATTCACATTTATATAGATAGATATATTTGTAATATTCGATATACATATTATAGCTTTGTTTGAACTACCGTTTTACTTATTTGTCTTCCATTAAGAAAATCCTTGCTGCTTATGAAAACACTTAGCTTTCCCTACTGTCTGAAGGGATACAGGTTTAGGTCACAAACACGGATGTGAAATATCAACATAGGGAAACTTGGCTGCGGCACACTCTTCTCCTTCCCAATTTTGCAAACTATGTAGGCAGGGCAATCAACTCTCACCAAAATATGCTCACAAATATAACTAAAATAAAGAGGTTTTATGAGAAATTATTCTTATTACTTTAACGGTGATTAAACATGCAACCTTAGTACTTCCACAAGGCCATCAGTGTAGTTAGCTTCAGTTCTGACCTTAGTGTGCATTTTTCTATTCAATACATACATTGTTGAACTACCCAAAACATCTTTTGCTAAACATTTAGCACTCCCAAGAAAAAGATACATAAACATTATATTACTGGTGATACAATGAGGAGGTAAAAAAAAAGTAAGAAAAACTAGTTTTCTCAATGAAGAACATATAAAACAAGTTAAAAAGATATATGTTAGCTCAGCAAATTATTTTGATTTCAAATCAGCAAAACTATAGCTGACATAAAAAGAGCTGATGTTTTCAAAATGCATTAATATAGTTAATAAGAATACATAAGGCAGTCTCTTTCATACTAATTGCTTACTAGGAGTTCTAGGCATGTGGACAAATCAGTAAACAACAAAAATCCTTGCCCTTACAGAGCTTACATGGGGAAACAGACAACAATAAACACTGTAAATAAGTAAACTGTATGGTAATAAATACTATAGAAAAAAACAACTGAGTATCATAAACAGGGGATCAGGAGAGCCTGAGAGAGAAAAGGAGCTGGAATATCTACAGCATCAGATAACTGATATGGTCATTGTCTAAGAGGTGCAGTATTATTATTGGTTCAGAAAAATGAAACTTGTCTTATGAGCATTTCGTAGTTTTTACAATTCCTAGCATCTTGTAACCTGTGTTATAATTGTCAATAAAAAAGAAAGTCAGGCATTTTTGTATGACATGTTTATTTTTGCCTCTCCATCACCTAGCACATTGCCTGTCACACAGTAGGTGCTCAAAAAATATTTGGTGGATGACTAATTCTAAGCCAATAAACAAACAGTTTATCTGAATAGTTCTGGTCCAAAATTTAGTTCAGAGGTCACCAAAGTTTTTTTTAAAGGGCCAGATAGTAAGTAATTTTATCTTGTTGGCCAAATGCTCTATGCAACAATAGATGTGGCTATGTTCCAATAAAACTTTATTTTCAAAAACTGGCAGAGAGCACAGAAGCTTTCTAATCTCTGCTTAGTTTATTCTGTATCTATCTAATTGACTTAAGTCTTCCATTAAATTTTCCTGGGAATATAAAAATAAATTTATCATTTACTTGCTAACGCTTACTTTTTTCAATTCTAATCAACTAAATCAAATAAACAAAAGATAACTACAATAATAACAACACAAACTCTAATTCACCTTCCTTCTCTCCTCTCCCACTTTTCCCTTAACTCTTTGTTTTCTAAGTCAAAATTAGCAACTTCACTTATGAATAAAGCCACTATACTGGCTAATGGTATACCACAGTTTTTGAGAGAGAGAACACATACACAGACCACTACCAGTCATTTAGTAATACAAAGCAAATGTCAGAGACTGAATTCAAGTTTATAAATACAAAGCAAAAGCTGATCATCAAAATATTAAATATACAGGGCGCCTGGATGGCTCAGTCGGTTAAGCATCTGACTTCGACTCAAGTCACGATTTTGTGGTTCATGGGTTTGAGCCCTGCACTGTGCTCTGTACTGACAGCTCAGAGCCTGCTTTGAATTCTGTGTCTCCCTCTCTCTGCCTCTTCCTCCCTCACCCTATGTCTCTGTCTCTCTCTTTCAAAAATAAAGAAACATTAAAAAATATTAAATATACAATCACTTCAAAGACATTAATTCTGACACAGAATTTAAGAATTAAATTAGATTAGTGGTTTAAAGCATGAGTTCTGAAATTAAACTGCCTGGACATGTTAATCTGCCAGCTCTAGTGAATCAGGCCATTTACTAAATCTTTCTAAGGAACTGTTTCCTCAGCAGTAAAACAGGGGCAATAATAGTGACTACCTCATAAGGTTAAGACACTTAATAAAATATCAGCCTTCTATTGGCCTTTGAAAAAACACACCTATATTGTATCAAGAGGAAATGAGTACATGTCATTAAGCATAAAAATATGGAATTAATCAAGGACTCTCAAATATCCAAAAGTATCCTAGATGTGCTTGAAAATATAATTTTGCTCCCCTTTCCTAAACAGTAACATTCAATTTTCTTCAACTTTCTACTTAGATAAAATACACTACCTCTTGTTTTATTATATTACATCAAATACTTTTTTTGTACTTTAAAAAAAAGCTTCAGAATCAAGATTTCCAAAAGGTACTAATATTACAGTCGCTTATCTTTTTTTTTTTCCATAACGAAATATACTTCTGAATAAGTCTGTCATCGATCATGTAACCTTTAGGCCATAAATTTTACTGGCGCAACAGACTGAAAAGCTGCTAAAAGGTAAACACTATTATTTGATATGCAACAAAATGATCCAAAGCACTTGTCTGGTTCACCTGCATGCCCCTTCCAGGAGACAGAAGTATAATCTAGCATTTGAGGGAAGGAAAGGAGAGAAGGAAGGGGGAAAAAGTACATTTTCAAAATTTTAGCTATACTTTAAGAACCAGATGGAAACTGTCCTTAATATATGCATAACAAACTGACTTTTTTAGTGAGGAACTTCTCTAAAAGATTTATTTGTAAAATCTCTAGTTTGCCAGCCAAATTCTCTAAGAACCTTTCCAGTGCTAAAATTCAACTCCCTTTGGCCCTGAAAGCTGGGCAGCAATGTTTGAAAGCAAAATCTTTGCTAGTTTAGTTCTGAGCCCACTAAGGCAGTGACAAAGAAAAGTCTGTGTAAATGGGTTATCAAAAGATAAGAAAGGCTGGCAAAGAGCTGAGATGCAAGAGGCTTTCCCTCCAAGTGAGAGGAAACTGCTGCGGAAAGTAAAGCTGACATTTTCCTTCGCATTTACCATTAAAAAGTTTTTTTTTTTTTTCCAAGTGTATTTAATGATCAGGTTTACTGAGGTATGCTTTACATACTGTAAAATTCACTATCTTTAGTTTTACAGTTAGAAGGGTTTTGACAAATATATATAGTCCTATAATCACCACCACAACCAAAATGTAGAATATTTCATCATCCCCAAAAGCTTCCTCATGGCACCTTGTGGTTAATCCCTTCCCCCACAACTCCCGGATCTGATTTCTGCCCCTGTGGTCCTGCCTTTTCCAGACTGTTGCATAACTACAATCAGTCAATATATTCCATAACCTTTTGTATTTGGCTTCTTTCACCTGGCATAATACTTTTACAAATCTTCCATCTTACTGCATACATTAGAAATATGTTTCCTTTTTTTTTATAGCTATGTAGTACTTCATTGTATGGACATATCAGAATTTCTTTGTTCATTCATCAGTTGATAAGATATTTGGGGCTGTTTAGGTGATTATGAATAAAGCAGCTATAAACATTACCTTACAGATCTTTGTGTAAACAAATGGTTTCTTTTCTTTTTTGGATAAATACCTAGGAGTCGAGCTGCTAAATATTAAGGTAAGTGTATATTTAACTCTGTAAGAAACCTTTTATTAAAAAAGATTGATAAACTGTGATAAACTGTGGGGGGGAAGCTACTACACTGGCTGATGGTATACTGTAGTTTTTGTGAAAGAGAACACACACAGCACTACTAATACTGCACAATTTATGATGCTAAGGAATACACTGGTATTGCATAAAATACATATAATATTTGACTAGAGCCATTAGATATCATATGCAAATCACTCAGCACATGCTACATACCTAGTACAAACCTAATGACTGCTAGTTCTCTCTCTACTGTTCAACTTTCCTTTTCCTCAAGGTTCCTCACTCAAGATTCCTACCTCACCCCAACCCAAACTTACACAAACCTACACTTAATTTCAAATAATTATTTGTTAAATAAAGTATACAGTAGGACACACACACATTTCAGCCATTACTTTTTTTTTTTTTTTTTGAGAGAGAGAGAGAGCAGGAAAGGGGCAGAGAGAGAGAGAGGGAGAGAGAATCTCAAGCAGGCGTCACACTGTCAGCACTGAGCCCGATCTGGGGCTCAGACTAATGAACTGTGAGATCATAACCTGAGCTGAAATTAAGAGTCAGATGCTTAACTAACAGAGCCGCCCAGGCACCCCACAGGTATTACTTTTTAAAGCAAAGCCAGTTCCACTCATTGCCTTAAGTCACTCGTACTTTGAATGGAGGAGGAGAAGCCTTTAAAGGCAGTAGATGTTGCTCTCAGAAAACATTTTAGGTGAGCATCACCACCTTGTGTCGAAACAGAGTAACTGCAATACCAAATTGATTGTCAAATAGAGACCAACACATTACAGAGACCAGAAGCTATTAAATTGGAGATCCATTTCTCCAAACCCACGATGATATATATGCCAGTAAATATTGC
Source organism: Crocuta crocuta (assembly GCF_008692635.1). Lineage (NCBI taxonomy): Eukaryota > Metazoa > Chordata > Mammalia > Carnivora > Hyaenidae > Crocuta > Crocuta crocuta. Next base: position 1,567,583 of record NW_027531015.1, on the reverse strand, counting down.
AAAGTTGAGACTGTACGTGTTTTATGATTATACTACATTAAACTTTACCTGTATTTCAAATTAGATCATATATATCAAGAACTGAGTTTTCTTTTGTAACATGCCCCTTTCTGATACTCTTGCACATCACACAGACACACACACACACACACACACAGAAGAGAATGCCAGGCATAAAAATGGCACATTATTGATAATACTCTCTATGCACTTCAAAAATAATCACCAAATTAGCCCTTCTACAAACGACTTTAAAACACTCAACACATCAGATTTACTTCTTGGCTACACTAAACATCAAATATGGGATTCTAGAAGTCTTATTAAGAAGACAAGCGAAGAAGCTTTTAAAATTTAAAAGTGATTCAACTTTAAATAATCATATAGACATTTCTGTTTGTAGCTCAAAATTATTTTTACATTCATTTGAAGTTTTAAAAAATAGCATATTAAATAGATCAAAACATTACAGATATTGTAACACTGATCAGACATCTGTGAAAGGAGAAAATATGCAGCTCAACAAGTTTTCCTCTTTCTAAGAGTAATAAATTTTGAGTGAAAAAGTTAAGGTGTTCTTCAACTGTCAACCAAAGTTTTTATTACACAATAGCAGCCTCAAGGCTGATTTATGGCTTCACCCCCTTTTCTGACAATCAAGTGTTTAAAAAGAAAAGTAATTTTTGCACACCTGGATAATATTTGCTTGCTTTATAACACGTTTGAAGAAAGGAACTTTTTCAATAACATGAAAGTTGGGGGAGGTGATACCTGAAAAAGCTTAAAGAAAAAACACTCAGAAATTTGTTTGGTAAATGGCATTCTCTTACGTAGAATTTGGAAAATCTATTATCTGTCTCTGAGTCACAAAATAGAATTTTGGATGTGAATAATATATTCTGGGATTATCTAGTATATTTTTGACAGGTACAGAAACAGCAGCCCAGAGAGGTTAAATAATTTCAAAGGATACACAGTTTGTTAGCAATAGAGCTAGAATTAGAAACAAAGACCCCAAATATGTGTCGGTCTCATTTCTCCCATAGCTTCTCTCTCACTTTCAATTTCAGGCCTTTCTACCACTATATGCATGTAACACTCCAGTCCTTATCTATCATCTTTGCCCTCTGTCTCCTTTACCTCTAGACTCATTTCTCCAGTTAAATTGCTTACATTAAGCAAAAGCCCCTCTCCAATGCTATACATATTCCAAAAATTCATCCAGAAATGCTAAGATTAAGAAGGCCTGTGCTCACAGCAAAGGAAACAACTNGGAGAGAGGCAAACCATGAGAGACTCTTGAATGCTGAAAAAAAACTGAGGACTGATGGATGTGGGAGGGAGGGGGGATGGGCATGGAGGAGGGCACTTGTGGGGATGAGCACTGGGTGTTTTGTGGAAACTAATTTGTCAATAAACTATTTGTAAAAACAATAATAAAAAATTTAAAAAAATTAAAAAAGAAAAAAAGAAAAAGAAGGCCTGTGCTCAAAACACTGTAAATATAATGTTCAAAGAAGAAAATTACACAACTCGTCATATAATACAATACCTCTAATATCACAAATACATGAAACTGCAGCTACACAAGTGGAGGTAAGTGATGAGGACATTAGCTACATATTTCAGCACTGTTTTAAAGCTAAAAAAATACATTTTAAATAATTTCATTTCTAAATTTCATGAATGTAATTTAAGTCTTGTCTATTTCCATCAGAGAAAACAGAAAGCATTTCAGTATATGTATTCTTATGGTAAACAAGGCGAGTTTATTTTCAACTCTTTCTAAATTACTTAAGTTAATAAATAACTAAGTTAAACTATTTTTCAAAAAGTCAAAAAGCTACAGAAATTCTTCTTGGTAATGATGATATAGAATGCCTCTGCTATTAACAATATAAGACATACACGGGGAATGGCAGAAACAGAATCTCACACTTGACAAATTAGAAAGATCTATCAGATCTAATGAGATGAATTTAGTAAGAATTAGTTTCTCTATTTCTAAGGCCTAAAGCCCCAGCAGATGTTGGCAGAAACTATTGGGAAACCATTTGACCCTAAGGAAAACAAATCGCTGAGAAGCATGTAAAACGTAGAAAAAGCTTAAGAGGGGCTGAACTTGAAGGAAGACCCCTAGATCTGATTGCACTGTGGCTCAACTTCCAAGACTTAAATTAATAACACAAGCCCAAAGCAGGGAAATTATAACTTAGCAGAAGACTCTGAGGAAGACTTGGACATCTTAGTTTTGTTTTTGTTTTGTTCTTGATGACTTTAAATTTAATAGCAGTCCACAGTGTGATTCAAACTAACACAATTCTGGAATGCATTAGCAGAAGCATGGTATTCAGATTAAAGGCATTAAGTATCTCACTAAACTCTGAACTAATCAGAACACAACCTATTACAGTGTATTCATTTGTGGATGCGGTAATTTCCGAGAGAAAGGAACAAATGGACAACAGTTCAGGTGGGGGGTGGGGGGGAGGATAAGAATGCCAAAGATGTAATAAAGCACAATGTCAAGTCTGGAGAAGAGAAGACTAGTTGGTGAGACACAATGTAAAGACAAGACACATAAGACTAGTTTGTGGAAGCTTTGGGGAGACACATAACATTTGGTTCAGTAGAACAACAAACTTCCTAATAGTCTGAGACAAAGACACAGTGGTCTATTTCATGAGTTAGTAAGTGCCCACCCCCACCCCCCGGCCTCAATCAGTGTAGATGAGTAAGCAAAGGATGAAGAAATGACAGGTAGAAAGTTTACAATAAGGGGTCAATGTATCAGAAGGATAACTAGATTATCAAAGTCTTTGAAGTTCTCTCCAATCTTGAAAAAATTAATTTCTTTTTTTGAATGTTTACTTCTTTATTTTGAGAGAGAGAGAGACAGAATTAGAGTGAGCTTGGGGGAGGGGCAGAGAGAGAGGGAGAGAGAGAGTCCTAAGTGGACTTTGTGCTGTCAGGATGGAGCTGGACTTGGGGCTTGATCTCACAGATCATGATCTGAGCTGAAATCAAGAGTTGGAGGCCTGACCGACTGAGCCACCTTGTCACCACCAAACATTAATTTTCTTTACAACCTAGATGTTAAGGACAATATTTACTATGTTATTTACTTTTTCTCTAATAGAAGTTTAGATGTATTCTATTTGCATGATGACATCAAATATTATTTACCAAACAAACATATCTAAGCACAGAATCTTAACTTCTCAAAATTTAAATATCTAAGCCTGAAAATTCCAATGATAATATTAACACTAAAAAGGGCATTCAACTCACATTTATAAAAAGCTAAAAAACAATGAAACTTTAAGATTCACATGCCATGAAGAAATATTCATATAATTTAAAAAACTGCATTTCTATATTTGTGGGTTTTGAGTCATTCAATTGAAAAGAATAATTATTTAGTCCATAAAACATATTTTAAAAATTAAAATATTAAAAGAACTTTCAAGAAGAGATGGAATATACTTGAAAAAACAAGTTAATACAACTTTTCTATTATTTAAGCCATTATATAGAATTTATCTTCAGAAAATTAATGCAATATATTTAAACAATCTTTAAAAAAAACTTTGTGGCTCATGTATGAATGACTCAAATTAAGAATCATTAGTAAACTTCTAAAAGCTTACAAGGATAGTTCAATGGCCAGTAAACATTTTTTGTAAAGATCCAAATGGTAAATAATTTAGGCTTTATGAGCCGAAATATTCTACTGTAACTACTCTATACAAACGAAGTCATAGACAATAGATGAACAAATCAGGGTGACTGTATTCTAATAAAGCTTTATTTACGGGGACCAAAATTTGAATTTCATCTCATTTTTAATTTAATAAAATTATTATTTTTCTTTTGATATTTTTCAACCATTTAAATATGTAATAACCATTTTTAGATCACGAGAGATATAAAAACAAGTGGTTGGCCAGTTTGCTGACCCTGGAATTAACAGTCTTTATATTATCAGCATCTAAATGAGATATGACCCATAAATACATACAACCTCTGACCGACTTCTCTTCTGTTATCTCTCCCAATTGCCCATCCCCAAAGCTGAAACCCTTACAGCTGCTACCGTAATAGATACGGTGAAAACATTTCAATCTTTAAAAATACAAAACAAGGGCGCCTGGGTGGCTCAGTTGGTTAAACATCTGACTCTTGATGTTGGCTCAGGTCAGGATCCCAGAGCTGTAGGACTGAGCCCTATGTCCTCTGCTGACAGTGCAGAGCCTGCCTGGGATTCTCTCCCTCTCTCTGCCTCTCCCCTACTTGCACACTCTCTCAAAATAGATAAATATTAAAGAAAAATAAAGGTAAAAACACAAAACTAACACCTGTCACTAATAATAAAACCACTCTGAGAGTCCCATAAAATGAAGGTAAAGCTGAAATTAGAAGATGAACTTGGAGGAAGCCTCACAGGTCTGCCCACATGGCAGCTCTTCTTATAATCCCCCCCAAAACTCTCAACATCAATTTGATAAATATTAAATATTAGTAAATATATTCTCCTAAAATACAAGAAAGCAAAGAATTCTAATATTTAAAATTTTAAAGTCTATTAGGTCAAGTAGTTTGGTTTTTAGTTCAGACTTAGCTGAGAACAGCAATATTAAAAGAATGGCACAACTAGGAAGAGTAGGAAAGAAAAGCAGGAAGAGTAGGGAAGAAAAGCAGGAAGAGTAGCAAGAAAAGCTATCTACAAATATATTTGTACTGTTTCTTCTAAAGGTATTTTTGGAACACAATTCATTTGAAAACTGGAAGCCACATATATTTAGCGTCTCATTTGCTGACATTTCTAAACATGCTAAGTTTTTTTCCATGTTACAAAGATATCCATAAAACCAACTTTTAATATGCAATATTCAAGAAATAAAAGTATTATGTCATATTTAACACATCAAATACATTTCCTTTTCCAAAAAAAAAAAAAACTAGAAGGAAAATTAATGCCAGTTTATTATATCCATGAGGTAAACATACTAAGTTAGAAAATAATTCTGAACCCTGGATTATTCAATATCTCAATATAACTTCCAAAATTTTCCTCGGCTGAACAGTCTTTTCCATAGATGACTTAGAGCAGAATTTTCAAAGTTCTACAAATTTACTATTATAAGAAAACAAGGTTTATAGACTAGGGATGATATTTTATACTTGTAATAATTATTGAAAGCCTAATTATATTAGGCATCAGTACTAAAAGTAATCAAATGACTAAATTCAAAATTATTCATAAAACTAAACTATTCTAAGGTTTGTTTAATGCCTGGGAAAGATGACACGACCATTTCTTTCTTAATATTCAACACAAATACATGAAATGTCATGCACTGGACATTATATTTTCCTAAAGGGGACACACAAACAACAGCTTAACAAAGAACAATATTGAAGTCCTATAGTTTGGGCTCTTTATTATTTGGGCATCAGTAATAATTTAGCTGTTTGCTATTCTACAGTCTCTTGATGCTGAGGAAATCCATATGGTCATACATCTAAAGTCAGTGTGTCTACCTGACATTATACAATATCATTCATCTTAGTCTATCTTTGACATCCTGCCATTCTTATGCAAAATGGACACAAGGGGATATAACTTCTCTTCACTCATTTATCAACTGGAGGAGAAGGTAGCGCATAAAAGGTCTATGGAGACTTCAGGATACCACCAGAGACCACAAGCAAACACTTAGCACAGTGTGCTACATCACAGCTACTGTATTTGACATGTAAATACAACAAAGCAAGAAAGAGAACAGTGTGATTCCTGAGCTATGTGTCTTACTTCCTTTGTTGAAATCACCGGGATGCCCAAGAAACTCCAGTTTTAGTTTACCCAGACCACATGAAATTGAAGCATTGTCCATAAAAGACAATAACCACACACAACATATGGGTTACACAATGATGTCAATTTCACTGCTCTGACAGTCCAAGAATTCTCCCCTTTTAACATATCAACTTAAGGTCACCATGACATAGAAGTTGTCAGTTAACAGGAAACAGGATTGTGAAGTATGCTAGCTAATTTACAGGGCCAAACACCTTAATTAAAATTTAGCCAGAGTTATACCAAATGTATTATTCTTCAACACTAGGACAGTCTTTTATTTTTTTATTCCAGTTTTAAGCTAAGAAAACACCTACCTTTTAGCATCAGCACATGAAATTTACTTTAATTCTTTTGTCATGTATACTCTTCCTATTAACAGTTTCCTTCGGACAAGGCAGGTAGTGAAAACTGTCTATTCGTTTCATAACAGGAAGTGTTTTTTGTTTTTATATTGTCTCTTACAACTGTTTTTGTTTCCACCAGCACCTTCAGGGCACATTTTGAATGAACACCATGTTAAAATCACACATGCACTGAAAGTTTTTAGAGTACTACTATTAAATAAAGTACTATTAAATAACATACAAATAATGCTCTAAAATAGTTCTTCAGAGGAAAAAAATTGGAAAGATGACTTTTTATATAGTATATCTCAGTAGAAACAAAAGTATAATAACAAAAAGTAAGTGGTTTTTTTCTGTACAATTACAGAACACAATACACAGAACACTTAGATCCTGGTATAATGTACTAAATTCAAAGCTGTACTTAAAAGCATAAGATGTGATTTGATGATCTTGAAACTATTCTTATACCACTCAAAAATACTTTTTCCTGTTTGCAAATTCATGTTTTGCTGTTATGAATAATTTTATTATTTCATCCTTTACAAACTAAACAAATTTTGAAAAATTTGAATATGAAATTAAAAACCTTTAGATTCCCCTGACCTACTGAAAATAAGTCTGAATCTTATTAGCAAATATTTTCATCTTAAAACAAATCTGCTCATCCAAAATTAGTTGGTTAAAAAAGTTGGATTTCTGGGGTGCCTGAGTGGCTCAGTTGGTTAAGCATCCAACTTTGGCTCATGTCATGATCTCATGGTTTGTGGATTAGAGCCCTGTATTGGGATCTATGCTGACAGCTCAGAGCCTGGAGCCTGCTTTGGATTCTGTGTCTCCCTGACACTCCCCTGTTCATGCTCTGTCTCTGTCTCTCAAAAATAAATAAAACAACTAAAAAAAAAGTTGGATTTCTAATACTTAAACCTAATCAAGGTATATGTATATCTAATGTATGCATATATACATACATACACACAAGCACACATATAAGTACACATAAAAACATATGTACGTTTGTATATGAATAAATGGGTGTTGTGTAAAGCTGCTAAATTTGAGGTAATCTGTAACACAGCAAGAGATAACTAAGACAAGCACCAATCAGGCTGAGTTATACAGTTTGATTTAGAAGAACTCAGAGATCTGGTATTGTTTGTTGATTTTAAGAGAGAGGGGGGAGGAGAGAGAGAGAATCCCATGAGTGGCAGAGAGAGAGAGAAGTGAGGCTCACCCAAGGCTTGTGTTTTACCCAAATTGGGGCACGTGTTCACTCAAAGTGGGGCATAGGCCTACCCAATGTGAGACTCAAACTCATGAACTGTGTGGGATGATGACCTGAGCCAAAGTCAGATGCTTAATGACTGAACCACCAAGGCGCCTGAACCCAGAGTTGCTTATTTTAAGCCCAAAGTCCTGCTTCGAGAAATGTATCTAACATTGAGGACATTTGCTATTAAGAAACCAAAGAAGGGCACTATTAGATTAGGCATTGTAGAGAAGGAAACCTAAGCAATTTTAGAGCTCATTAGCCATGGAGTAACCAGGAGAAAATGTCATAAAAATATAATGTATCCTTACTAGGAGGAAGAGGTTTTTTTTCTGGATTTAGCACCTTTATTTGTGAAACCAAAAGGTGGGATCAGGTAATCTCTAAGGGCTCTTTCAGCACTTTTTTTTCTTTAATTTGAGAGAGAGAGAGAGAAAATGAAAGAGAGAATCATCAGCAGGCTCCATGATCAGCCCAACACGGGGCTCAATCCCACGACCCTGGGACCATGATCTAAGCCAAACGAAGAGTTGGGACATTCAACTGACTGAGACATCTAGGTGTCCTCTTTCAGCAATTTCTATGATGCTTGTTACAATACAGCTCTTTTTTTTTTTTTTTTTTTTATGT